>NC_056725.1:941322160-941339660 GCF_019279795.1 Protopterus annectens | reverse complement strand
TCACCAGACACCTGCAACAACTAGAAAGACCACAGAGCTTTGTCAACAAGAAATTGCAGGGTAGACAAAACAAGTCTTACGTGGAATAACTGAAAGCCCTGTCTCTGTATTTTGTCTCCTACAGGTTGCTAAGTGGTGACCTATACCTGGCTTACAGGGCAGTCTCTGAGTCAGCCATGATGGAAATGCTACACATTTATAAATCAAACTGCATGAGGGTAACTCACTCCAGGGATCTTAACCTAGCCTCTGACATGAACGTGTCATGCTGGAGAGATGGATACATCTCTCAGAAACTGACACTTCTCTGAAGCAAGCTTCCAGTTCATGTGAAACAGAGTCCCTCCCTGACCCTCTTTAAATGCAACCTAGATCAATGAATGGATGACTCTTGAAGTGGTGCCCATTTCCCTCCTGGACAGAGGAAGTCATTATTAACTATCATAGACTCTTACCTCTGCAAACTTCACTCACCTAACCACTGACAATTGGGGCAACTCAGGATAAATATGGCTAAGCTTTTAAGGGCTCTAGGGCCATTAGCCTTGTAATGTTCTATGAACCTATGAACAAAATGCTTGATAGATCCCTGGTCATTGGCTAGAAGATCTCTTCCACTTGCCAATATATGATTTTCTAGTAGCAGGCTTTCTTGCCTCCTTCAGTACCTACTGCACATCCTCATGGATGAGGTGCCTAAATGGTATCAAAATTATATAATCTAGGTAGTTAGTTGAAGTTGTTTGATGCTGGGCTGTATCAAACACCCTTGTCCTGTGTAAGTAGATGTGGTCTGTGAGGAAGCTTGTGGTAATTGCCCCTGTCTAATTCCCTAAGAAAGGAAAAACAGTTTTGCTTAGGACAGAATGGAGTCAGCACAATGAATTTATGGGAGTTTCTCTGAATCTTCAAAATTACCCTGGAAATCACTGGAAAGGGTGGTTTAAATGGTTAAAATGAAATTGCACGTGTTCTAGAAGGTTAGTGCATGTGTGTGCAACAGCATAAGCGGAAACATGGACAAGTATAGAATGTTACATTTAATTTCCTGAGCCTGAGCCACCATTCTCTCTAAATCACATGGTAAAAAGAAACATTCCATGCTAAGCTAGAAATGTAGATAAAAAGTTGCAGATCTATTTTTACTAAACTTGACATATTTCTATTAAATATTTAGCAGTGGTCTGAAGAATAAACTGTGTTATGAACTGTATTAGTTAGCATTTTTTTTCTATTGGATGCTAGCAGTGGTATGATTGATAAAGTTTATTATTTTGTTCAAGTTTTCCTATAAAAGATCGTGAATTATTTTGTTCAGGGAGACATAACTTCCTGAGTACTGTCTCCTACACTTGTGCGTTATTTCTTTCAATAAATTATAATATCCCAAAGCTAGAAAACATCCTACTTTGGAGTAGCAATAACCTACCCCAGGAGACACTCATAATGGGTGATTTCAATATAGATTGGTAGGATTGCAGTTCTCCAAACCCCAAAAACTGTACTAACTTACACGGCTTTTCACAACTCATCCAATCACCCACCAGAATTAACAAATCCATGAACAAACATCCCACTTTAGACTGGATGCCAACAAACAGGCCTGCAGTTTACCCCACTCAGGTTGTCTGCAGATAGCCTCAGTGACCACTGTCCCACTTATTTAGTCAGAAAAAGAACAAACCCAACTAAACAACCTATTCTACTACAAATAAGACTCAAAAAGCAACTCAACCCAAACAAACATGTACAAATGCTTAAAAGCTGTAATTGGACACCATTAAAACAACTTCCACTAGAAGAAGCTATTAATTAATTCAACATTACCTTCATCTCAATTCTAAACTCTCAAGTACCCATTAGATACATATGTGTTAAGTTTAACTATGCCCCTTGGCTAAAAAAAGAAACACTAAACCTTCTCAGACTTAGAGATAAGGCTTGGTCTAGCTGGAAAATAAATAAGTTCCAAGTCACAAGACAAACTTATCAGGAACTTAGAAAAAAGCTAGGAAACAAATTAAAATAGATAAAGTCAACTGCTACACTTAAATACAAGCCAGGCACCACACAAATCCACAAAACTTCTAGTCCACTATAAACAATATCTTTTTACCAGGGAAAACAGAAACACTCCCTCCCACTACTACCAACAACCCAGACACTATTGTTGCTCAGTTTAACAAATATTTTACAGAAATCATACTATAACTATCCAAAACTCAAACTCCCTCAACAACCAACCCCCCAATCCCCACAACGAACATCTCACCACTATTCTCTATCCAACCAGTAGCAACTGACACTATCAAAAGACTGCTGAAAAAATTAAAACCCACCAAACTAGCCGCAGACGGTCTACTTGCTGAATACTTACAGATAGCAGCAGAAGGTATTTCATTACTAATCAACAGATCCATAGCTGAACACCAGGTCTCTCCAGTCTGGAAAATGTCATATATCATTTCCCTACTCAAAGGCGGCCCATCAACTGAACTAAATAACTACAGACCAATTGCAATATTGTCTTCACTATCAAAAATTCTTGAAAGAGTAGTTCATAAGCAGTTTACTGACTACCTTCTTACTAGCAATATCTTAAAGAGTGCCAAACATGGATTCAGACCATACCATAGCACAACCACTGCACTAATGTCTTTCACTAACACCGTCAACTTCCATAGGACCAATAATAAATATGTCTCTTCTATCTTCCTAGACCTGTCAAAAGCCTTTGACATGGTCTCACATACTAACCTACTAAATACCCTCACTCATCTTCATTTCTCAAACTCCACACTTGCATGGTTCCAAGATTACCTCACAGGATGGCAACAAGCAGTCTCGTGGCAACAAATTCCCTCACCCCTACTACAAGTCACTCTTGGAGTGCCTCAAGGTTCTAGCTTAGGCCCACTTCTATTCTCTATATTTAGTAACAAACTCCATCTAGCAACCACTCATGCAGCACTCATCCAATATTCAGGTGACTCCACAGTGATCTGCTCTGCACCCTCTCTATGGGATCTTCAGACTCTTAACTCAAAAAGCCTTTCATGAAGTATAGTCCTGGCTCACAAATGCTAAGCTAATCTTAAACCCTAAAAAGAACAAACTAATGGTCTTCCTCCCTAATAAAACTGCTCCCCCCTCTAGCACCTTCTTCATCTCCTCATTTAACAATACCATCATCAACCCATCAACACACACTAAACTTTTAGGAGTAGAAATCGACTGCAAACTTCAATTTGATATTCACATTTTCCAAACAGTGAAAAAGGTGCATAAAAACGATGTCCTCTATACAGGAATAAACACTACTTCACCAAAAATACCAAAACAGCTATTGCCCAAAAACATTTAATCTCCACCTTATTGTACGTAGGCCCCATTCTCACTAATCGCAAAAAATCTGAACTACAAAAACTTGAATCCTGCTATAATAAAATTGCAAGATATGCCACAAATTCACCAACTAGATCACACCACTGCCTCACACTCAAGCAACTCAACTGGCTAGAACTCCCCCATCTCCTACACTGTACACAATTGACAATGGCCCACAAAATCCGCTCAGATCCAGAAAAAATACCAGCCTTACAAACCCTTCTTCAACCCTGTGTTACCTGTATTCAAAACTGACCTAAAACAACACTTCCTTAGCAATTCGCTCTGCCCATGCTCCACCTCCGGTTGACAGATAGCAACTCATTCTCAATTGTCTCCTCTACAAATTTTCCTGGCTAATTAAACACACAGAAACTATGATTCTTTTTAACATCATAATATAACCTACCTTCTAATCACCTACTTTTTTTCATCGATGCCTAAATGCTACCGACATACACTATATGATCTTACTTATGCTGCAATATTTCCATTCTCTTTCTGTCTATATCTTCTCATGCCTGCATAAAATTCCTCTAATGTACTACTGGATTGTATAATTCTTGTGAGCATAGCACACTGTATACCAATGTATACTACTGTTTCTCATCCTTTTATTGATGTACATAAGTCACACATTTAAGTTATGTAATGCAACTAATGCCAATTGGACTTTGATGTATCTTATTACTTCCATTTTTTGATGTTACTCATATTTGTTATGTTTATGTACTAAATGGAGCTTTTCTCTCCTGGCCTCCACTGAAAAAAGGTATGTATCCAGTCAGACTTTCCCAGTAAACAAATGTAAAATAAATAAATAATAATAAATAAATAAATAAATTATATTTTAAAATGCCAATGACTGAATTTTATTTTATTATGGTTAAACCTTAACAGTGGAAATGCATATAGGAACATGCTTATCAGAGAAATGGAAGAGCATTTGTTTTCTGGGCCGGTTTGAAGGGAGTCTTGGAACAGAATCTGTTTAGTTGTCTGTTTTGAAACAAGGCATACAGATATACTTGAAGTGTTCCTCGCATCTGAATCAATTCATGGAAGATCTCTTCACTGTGTTTTCACTCATGAGGGTCTGCCCAGGTTCTGCTTAGCTTGTTTCCTACCATGTTTCACTCTTATGGTATGTAAGAGCTTGAAGAGTTAAGGAGTGTTGTAGAAATAACCCCCAAACTATCATTAACAGCCCGTATAAAAGGTATGATCTGATGCCCTCCTGTTTGGTTATGTACCATTTCACTGTGATTTTTATCTGTCATGATTTGTAAGTGGCCTAGGACCCAGAGATAATGGGGAGACTATATGGCATGAATCACTGCCAGCATTTCCTTTATATTGATGAGCTTTGAACTGAAGTGTCCATTGGTTGTTGCACTTTTACCCCACAAGTTGAAACTGCTTCCCATGTAAAATCTCAGGTATCAGTCAGTCAGTACAGATTGTGCTGGGGTGGGTGGAAAAAAAATAAGACAGGAATTGTGAGACATTTGATCCTTTCATCCAAATGCAGTTCTGATTTGATGAACCCAAAATTGTGATCTGAGAAGGAGGCTGGATATCCTATGTATCCAAGGGACAAAATGGAAGAACAGTGCAGCAAAGCCACTTGCTTGGGATCCAGAGTCTACTACTCAAGAGAAGGACAGCTAGAAATGGTGTGGGAATTGTGGTGAGAGAGAGGCTTCAGAAGGCATTGAGGGATATCATCAGAATTAGTGACAGACTCATAGCAATCAGACTCAAGTGTAATGACAGGGCAGTGTTCATAATCCCAGCCTATGCCCCACAGCAGGGTTGTGATAGTGAGGAAAAGAGCAGTTGCAGGACCTACTAGATAAAACAGGACAACATGAATTGGTGTTGATAATGAGTGACTTGAGTGCACATATTGGGACAGACGGAACAGGATATGAGGACTTCCTGGGTCCACATGGGTGGGACTGTAACAACAGGAATAAAGAAGGAGAGGCCATTCTAAACTTATGTCTGGCAAATGGCTTGATAGTAGCCAACACATGGTTTAGAAAGAGAGACAGTCACAAGATCACATACAAGATACAGCTCAGGGAGACTTCCTCCTAGTAAGGAAAGGGTACTGGGGTAGAATCAACGATTCCAAAGTCATACCCAGTGAAAAAGCTGGCCCACAGCATAAATCACTGCTTGCCTCAATCAGCTGCAAACATTGGTCAGAAAAGGTTCTAAAGTCAACGGAGACCAGGTTGAAGACCTGGAAGATGACTGGAGAGAAAGTACAACAGTTCAAGGAATTACTCAGAGATTTAGCACCCCAAGAAGAGGAGGAAATAGGTGGAGTTGAAGAAAAAAGGCAGTACCTCAAAACAGCATGTGTGAGGACTACAGAACAGATATCTGGCTGAGCCAGGTATGGAAATAAGATATATAAGGAAAGCTAGTGGTGGAATGCAGAAGTCCAGGAAGTCATCAAAAGAAATAAAGAGTGCTACCAGTGTCTGGAAAGTGCCTCAGTAGGTGGCACAAAGAAGCTTTATCAGGTTGCAAAGCAAAGACAGAAAAATAGAGGAGATAGTCAGACACCCTTCATAAGGGATGCCAGCAGCAACCTGCTCACCAGTCCACAGGACATCAAAGACAGATAGAAGGAAATATAAACAGCCAAAGTAACAGTGTGAGAGAGAATGAAAACCGCTGGAAACTGGCCAGTTGCTATACCCTTGGCAAGATAAAACCTATAGAGTACTGCAGCATTGAGAATTATGAATATCAGTTAGCTGTAAAGTCTTCTTTTTGTGTGTTACCTCAAAGGTAGTTATCACAAATGAATAGCAAGGAGGCCTCTGCTGCATAAATCTTATGTTAGATATTCACTTCAGTTCCTTTCTTGCAAACACCATCATTGTGATTAACTGAATTGGTCTAGACTGAAAAAATAAAAAATAACAGAATTTGCTATGGTATGGCTCCCTCTAAACCATTGTCTTATATATATATATATATATTGTTCTAGTAAGAGTATGAGTGGAGAGGGATAAACAATGCCCCAATGCTTCCGCAATGTCCCTCTTTTCTCTCCACTCTGTAATTATGCATCTTGCACCAATGAAGGGCTAAAGCATCATCCAACTAAACACAACAAACATTGTCATAATTATTTCATAAATTCATAATGTCAGAATTGAGTCTGAGAGACACAAAATGTTCAGCCAAAGAATTAGAACTGTATAACAATAATAGTGAGGAGGACATTACTCAAAATGCAATCAACCAAATTCAAAATTTTGCAAAGCATCTGAAAATTTGGCCATATGATAGGGAATCACGTGACAGAGATTTTCATTAAGCATTAATGTTCAGTGATCCCTGAGTTAATTATAATAGGTAGCATGGATTCAACACACACATAGCCCCCTAATAGAAAAACAAATTAATTAAAAACTTTCATGTGTGAACATCTGACAAACTTTTTTTTCTGAACAGAAAGTCACATTCATTTGAACTATTCTATAAAGAATGGCACAATTATTTATTTAGGTAAGATGCAGACCTGGAAGGAATTGAAGTCAGTCCCTTGGATTCAGTAAACTTCCATGCAGGAATAGCTTAGTCCTGCATGGAAGCGAGCATTTAGGAGCAGCATGGCAGCGCGCCATGCATATTAATGAAGGCATGCTGCCTGAGCTCCTAAACAAACATGGAGTGTGGATGAGTGCAGGGGGCTTGTCTGAGAGCAGAGCTCTCACAATATACACGCCTCTGCAGTCAAGAACTGCAGTTTAACTAGTACAATGAGTGAGACTGCTCATAGGGAGTTGCATACCCCCAGCAACACCCCCAAGTTTATAAGAGCAATATTTAAAATATAATAATATAAACAAGTTATTTTTTTATCTAACAGATAAAATTTTACCGTAGGTGTGTAGGTTTGCCCATTACTTAGCTACGTATACTGCAGCTTAAATGGCACAAGAAGATAAATATCAAGATATATGCAAATGAAACAATACTGCAATAGTGTATTGGTCAGAGTATTCACCTTACGAGCAGTCATTCCCGGTTCGAGTCTCACTCCAGTACATTCCATTTAGCATGTCAAATCACTTTATGAACAATATTTTTTGTTGCATAACCTACTAAATAACATATATTTGGGAACTGGAGCATTGCATTAAATGCAGATGTGAAGTTTCATTGTAATAATGTTGTAAAATCCACATATAAACACAAGTGCCCCATACAGTATATGTACACATGAATCAGGGATACAAATTGAAGGAATAATGTGTAATGAATGATAAATCCATAGAGTGTCCAAATCCACCACCTTCCCAAGAACCATTTTACATTTCTGTCTAAATTAGGGCGGTGGTAAGTGGGAGTAAGCACTATTAAGCAGTAGTAAGTGGGTTTAAGTCCCTTAGTGCAGGGGTAAGCAATGCACACATAATTTAAGCAATATTAAAGCTAACTCTCTGTAAGCATATGTAACTGGAAGTTAGCATTTCTTACCGTCACACAAACCTGCGCAAACCCACTTACAATTGCTTAAAAGTGCCTTACTCACTCTGTAGCCAACAGCCACTGTTCTGCCCAGCAACAAAATAAACAGCCCTTGCAGGTATTGAACCCAGGACCCTGTATGCTATAGTCAAAGTAGTTAACCAGTAAGCCATCACAGGACTACATACAATTGAGGTATCACCGAACAGATCCTCACTATAAGATTATTAAACTTAACATGTGAAAGGAATCTATATACAGTTTGATGTTGTATAACCTATTACATAACATAAATATGTGAACTGGAGTACTGCATTAAGTCCAGATGCGAGGTGTCATTGTAATAAAGTGTTGAAATCCCCTAATAAACACAAGGACCTCATACAGTGTACGTACACATGAATCATGGATACCAAACACATATATAACATGTAATGAATAATAAATCAATACCAAACAGCAAATAGTATGCAAATCAAAAATTAAGCAATGCTAAGCATTGCACAGCCCTGCTTACTAGGTGTAAGCAATGTTTAGGCCAGCTAAATCAGTTTGCCAATTGGTTTATCCCTTTAAGCAATGCCAACCTTAGTTAAGCAGGTTTGCCCATACCTTAACATTTTCAAAACCGTCCAGTCATGGTAAAGTGTGGGAAATCAACCCTATTTAAACCCAACAGGCTAAAATACCGATCATAACTGGTTGCAGCTTCCTCCTATAGGCACTATGAATGGTGTGGGCAAAGGAGTACACTTTCAGGCACAGTGCTGAGGCATCAAGGAGTCCAAAGTCGTGGCAGGACTTCGTATTAAAGACCATGACCAGAGACTGCTGCAGGGCCAGTACCAGAGTTCCCAATATAAAGCCTGGGACCATCTCACCCATGACCTCACCAGTGCCACTGGTATACCTCAAACTGGTGAGCAGGTCAGGCAACAATATGCCGACCTGAAACAGAGAAAGAGGGAGCTCTTGGATCAGTGGATCCAAGAGGCTAGGTGGACGGGGATGTCCCAGCCATTGGTAAGTATCAGTCTACTACTTGTTTAATAATTGCCAGCTCATGTATATTATGGATAGGTATATGTCTTTGACAGTGGCAGATGAGTGGGCTGTAAACCGGGAAGCCCATGCCTGTAGATTGCAGAGGTTGCATCACAAGGAAGGTTGTTAATGCTCTTGCATGTACTGTCATAATAAATAAATCTAAAAGTAGTAGAACGTTAATTGCCAGTATAAAACCTGTATTGTTTTAAGGCATGTACTGAATACACCAGACAATACGGCAGGAAGAGTCTTATATAGTTTGTATGTAAATAAAAGGTTAACAGCCTGACGATAATGGTCTAACTGCTGGACTGCCTGTGTTTACTCTGGTATCATATGGTAATGTAGTGCTGCAATCTCTTAATAGTACTGTTGTATTAAGCACTGTTACCCACACTGTGCTATATAAATAAAATGTGTAAGAATGCCTGTATATGACTGTTGTAATCACAAGAGGTCATATTGTACAACTGAGAGAGACTTAGACAGAAAACAGTGAAACAATAGACAACATAATCCAAATAGTACACTCAACTGAGACGTGAACTGTTGTATTTTTAGCACACACAGCCATGGTTCAAATCCTGGGAGGGGTAGTAAGCTGTATGTAGAATCATACCCCATAACTGTACAGATATGTCCATAATGTCCAGTTAATTGGCCCATATCCACTGCCTGTCACACTGTCCCCCTGGCAAATCAGTGGGATGATCCCAGATGTTTAGGCAGCAAATAATGACATACAACTGATTGTCAGACATCTATAAGAACAAACCTGTCACTCTAGCAACTCACCAAAATGTTATGAGAGTAATAAGCAAAGTATGTCCCATCTCCACCCCCATGTTGTGAAGCTATGACCAGAGTGTGTGCAGTAACAGAGTGAGACGTATGTGCATAATAAGAATGTGGAATCTGGTAATATGTGTGGCAACATTCAGGTAGTGCTAACAAACATTCCCCCCACAGGTCTGTCAGATATGAAAACTGTGCCTAGAAATAAAATATTGAAATCCTGGACTGGTACTGTTTACTCTGGTATTGTATGGCATTGTTAGTGTTGCAGTTTCTCTGAATAATAAGGTATTACTCATCACTGTCATCCACACTGTGCTGCATAATAAAGCTGTCTAGGAAACCCTGCATAAGAGTGTTGTAATTAGAAGATCAGATTGTAAAACTACGGGATACTTATAGACAGAAATCAGAGAAGAGATGCACAGCAATATCTATATAGCACACTCAGCTGTGATGTACACTGTTGTGTTTTTAGCAGACTCAGCCATAGTTCGAATCCTGGGAGTGGTAGTAAGTTGTATGCAGAATCATACCTCTCTGCCACAGATTTGTCCAGAATGTCCAGTTAATTGGCCCATATCTGCTGGCTGTTACCCTGTCCCCCTGGCATAACAGCATGCTAATCTCTGACATGTAGGAAGCATTTCATGTCATATAACTGACTGTCAGTCCTATACATATTTGGAAAATGTCTATGAAAACAAACCTGTCATTGCACAACTCACCAAAGGTTTATGAAGGCAATAGTCAAAATATGTCCCAGTTTCACCTGCATGTTGGAAGGAGTGGAAAACGAGACAAAAACCACAAAATATATCCACTCTAAGGACCCAAATAAGGGTATGAGTACAGCAACCAGATGGATGGTTATAAACCACTGGAAAATACAAGATAATAACTCCGGAATCACTTGTTTGTATCAAAAGATTTAATATAACGCTTTGCCAAAAGGACATACGTTTTCGAACGTCTTCATCAGAAATACATTCAAGTATGAACAGTGCTGCTTATATACAACAGAATAAAAGTGAATAATTGAATGATTTGAATCAATTAATTAAATTAAATATTTAAAACATTGTTTTTGTATCTAAATTTAAAAACACATAGATATTTATTTATCATGTAAAAAAATATACCTAAAATATTCCAAGTAAAACCATTTAATATAATTCATGGGTGGTTAAATGCAGAAATCATGTTAAAACAGATAGTACACAGTATTTGTAAAATGTTATGTTGGTTATTGTGTGCTGCTTATGATATACCAGGGATGTTGGTGTAGTCTTTGTCCCCCTCTAGTGACCAAAAAAGACATTACAATTTGGCTGCTCTCAACTTTAATACAGGTGCTATAGAGAGCATATCATTTAAACCAGGCTCCCTAGTAGCATCCAAAACTATCTGCCAATATAATTCCTGTATTCTAATTTTGTTTCCCACATGCCACCCCTGATTTCTTTGGGCACAATTTCAAGAACAAAGAAAAGAAAGGTGGAATTACTACATTTTTTTGAATGTCGGAATAATGCATTGTTAATGTTCCCCTTTCTGATTTCGTAATTATGTTCATAGATTCTGGCTTTTAATTTCCTTTCCGTTTTTCCAACATAGAAGGAAGAACAGGAGTGGCATGTGGCAATGTACACTACTCCTTGGGTGTTACAATTGGCAAAAGCATTACTGGTGATAGTTTTGTTGCGATCTAGGATGGTTAGTAATGAACCTGTTTGAATGTGTTGGCACTGTGAGCAAGAACCACACTTGAAAGTTCCCTTCTTGTGGTTTTGAAAATTAGTAGTACCTGTTCCACCAAATTCAAAAATATTTTTTAAATTGATATCTCTTCTGTATACAAATTTAATAGATTCATTTTTTAGGTTGTCCAGGTCTGTAATTTCTTGGAATTTTTCCCATTCCTTATTTAAGACCCTTTTAAGAATAAAGAATCCCAGTATAGTCCATAACATATGCTGAAGAATAGTTATTGACTGTACTGGATGAAACTTTGTCATTGGATGTACCTGCCGACGCAGGTGGAAGGTTGTCATTGTTTTCATCACACCCTAGAATGGGGGAAAATCTATCCTTCCTACCTTCTAATACAATATCATACACTTCATCACATAAGAAGGAAGGGTATCCCCTTTCCTTAAACATGTCAATGATAAACCTGCTGTCTGATAAATAATCTGCATCATCAGAGGTCATCCTACTAGATCTAATTAATTGACCTTTTAAAATATTCTTCTTCTGTCCAAACGGATGACCGCTGGAAAAATGAAGGTAGGAGTTGGAAAACGTCTGTTTTCTATATACCTTAGAAATAAAATGATTGTCCCCTTTTCTTAATAGTATATCTAAATAATTGCATTCATCATAACTAATGGTGTGTGTAAAGTTCAAAAAATTAGTAGTCGTTTTTATGTATTCCAAGAATTTATAAAACCTTTCAAGGGTATCTGTCCAAAAAATAATAATGTCGTCAAGGTACCGTTTATATAAAACCCAAGAATTACTAAATTCACAGGAAATAATATATTCTGTTTCCCACCAGGAAAGAACAATATTGGCATAGGTTGGGGAGCATTTTGCCCCCATTGCCACTCCTTTTTCCTGCTTGTAAAATTCACCCTGGTAAAACATGAAATTATTTCTTAAAACAGTTTCCATTAAAACTAAACAAGTCCTGAAGGTGTCATTATTTAACTCTCCGTGATGCAACATACATTCCTCAAGCCATGCAAGCCCAGTATCATGGGGTATGCTACCAAAAAGATCAACAATGTCTAAGGTGATGAAAATTATGTCATGAGAAAACAAGTTAGACCTAATCTGTCTCAAAAAATCCCAGGAATCTTTAAGCACAGTGGCACCTTTGTTTGATAAACCTTTTAATTTGACATCCACATACTTGGCTAAAGGGGTTGTAATAGAGCCCTCAGATGCCACTATCAGCCGCAGTGGTGGATCACAAGGGTCTTTGTGGACCTTAGGGATCCCAAAAACTGAAGGTACCCTTGGGTTTTGATTGTGAAGATAATTGAAGGTATCCAAGTCAATACTGCCTTCCGTTAAAAGGTCATTAAGTATAATGTAAATTTTGCTTTTTGAAATGTTAATCTCATTCAAGGAGGCTTTAGAGTATTGAGAAGCTTCATTTAAACACTGTTTCATTTTGGATTCATATAAAATTGCATCCATCAATACAGCACCCCCCCCCTTGTCTGGTTGCATGATTCTAATATTTCTATTGTTCTTCAAAATAGTTAACAATTCCTGTTCTTTTTTTGTTAGATTGGAAAACACATAATGAGAACCCACTGTATTTCTAATTTCTCTCTCCATAACACGTTCTAAGTTTTTTAGTTGTGGGTGTAAGGGGGGATTGTAGATACTTTTTTTCTTTAACTGTACATCATGGTTTGTATTGGGGGGAACAAAAGTTTGATTACCAAACAACGTACTCAAATTCTGCTTTCTAATGAACATTTTGAGATCCACAATAGCTCTAGGAATATTGGTCTTCCTTAAGGGAATAAATTTGAAACCCTTTATGAATAATTCGAAAAGTTCAATCGAAATATCTAAAATACTGTAATTGAAAATTTTGTATTGTTTAAATTCAAAAATGTTAGGACTTAGTTGTATAATATCTCCCCCTAGTATCACTTCCTGTAGTTGTTCCTGGGGGGGTAATAAGGTTGATTGTAAAATACTGGTGGTCGATTCCGTAGCCTGTTGGACCTGCGTAGTGGGGGAACATATTCTAAAGGGTATTCTGTTTCATGTATTTCACCCTGACTATGGTTGGAATTATTGTCACCAATGTTATTAGTTACATCAGAATTGGCTACCAATTATCAATTATCTTCACAATCAAAACCCAAGGGTACCTTCAGTTTTTGGGATCCCTAAGGTCCACAAAGACCCTTGTGATCCACCACTGCGGCTGATAGTGGCATCTGAGGGCTCTATTACAACCCCTTTAGCCAAGTATGTGGATGTCAAATTAAAAGGTTTATCAAACAAAGGTGCCACTGTGCTTAAAGATTCCTGGGATTTTTTGAGACAGATTAGGTCTAACTTGTTTTCTCATGACATAATTTTCATCACCTTAGACATTGTTGATCTTTTTGGTAGCATACCCCATGATACTGGGCTTGCATGGCTTGAGGAATGTATGTTGCATCACGGAGAGTTAAATAATGACACCTTCAGGACTTGTTTAGTTTTAATGGAAACTGTTTTAAGAAATAATTTCATGTTTTACCAGGGTGAATTTTACAAGCAGGAAAAAGGAGTGGCAATGGGGGCAAAATGCTCCCCAACCTATGCCAATATTGTTCTTTCCTGGTGGGAAACAGAATATATTATTTCCTGTGAATTTAGTAATTCTTGGGTTTTATATAAACGGTACCTTGACGACATTATTATTTTTGGACAGATACCCTTGAAAGGTTTTATAAATTCTTGGAATACATAAAAGCGACTACTAATTTTTGAACTTTACACACACCATTAGTTATGATGAATGCAATTATTTAGATATACTATTAAGAAAAGGGGACAATCATTTTATTTCTAAGGTATATAGAAAACAGGCGTTTTCAACTCCTACCTTCATTTTTCCAGCGGTCATCCGTTTGGACAGAAGAAGAATATTTTAAAAGGTCAATTAATTAGATCTAGTAGGATGACCTCTGATGATGCAGATTATTTATCAGACAGCAGGTTTATCATTGACATGTTTAAGGAAAGGGGATACCCTTCCTTCTTATGTGATGAAGTGTATGATATTGTATTAGAAGGTAGGAAGGATAGATTTTCCCCCATTCTAGGGTGTGATGAAAACAATGACAACCTTCCACCTGCGTCGGCAGGTACATCTAATGACAAAGTTTCATCCAGTACAGTCAATAACTATTCTTCAGCATACGTTATGGACTATACTGGGGATTCCTTTATTCTTAAAAGGGTCTTAAATAAGGAATGGGAAAAATTCCAAGAAATTACAGACCTGGACAACCTAAAAAATGAATCTATTAAATTTGTATACAGAAGAGATATCAATTTAAAAAATATTTTTGAATTTGGTGGAACAGGTACTACTAATTTTCAAAACCACAAGAAGGGAACTTTCAAGTGTGGTTCTTGCTCACAGTGCCAACACATTCAAACAGGTTCATTACTAACCATCCTAGATCACAACAAAACTATCACCAGTAATGCTTTTGCCAATTGTAACACCCAAGGAGTAGTGTACATTGCCACATGCCACTCCTGTTCTTCCTTCTATGTTGGAAAAACGGAAAGGAAATTAAAAGCCAGAATCTATGAACATAATTACGAAATCAGAAAGGGGAACATTAACAATGCATTATTCCGACATTCAAAAAAATGTAGTAATTCCACCTTTCTTTTCTTTGTTCTTGAAATTGTGCCCAAAGAAATCAGGGGTGGCATGTGGGAAACAAAATTAGAATACAGGGAATTATATTGGCAGATAGTTTTGGATGCTACTAGGGAGCCTGGTTTAAATGATATGCTCTCTATAGCACCTGTATTAAAGTTGAGAGCAGCCAAATTGTAATGTCTTTTTTGGTCACTAGAGGGGGACAAAGACTACACCAACATCCCTGGTATATCATAAGCAGCACACAATAACCAACATAACATTTTACAAATACTGTGTACTATCTGTTTTAACATGATTTCTGCATTTAACCACCCATGAATTATATTAAATGGTTTTACTTGGAATATTTTAGGTATATTTTTTTACATGATAAATAAATATCTATGTGTTTTTAAATTTAGATACAAAACAATGTTTTAAATATTTAATTTAATTAATTGATTCAAATCATTCAATTATTCACTTTTATTCTGTTGTATATAAGCAGCACTGTTCATACTTGAATGTATTTCTGATGAAGAAGTTCGAAAACGTATGTCCTTTTGGCAAAGCGTTATATTAAATCTTTTGATACAAACAAGTGATTCCGGAGTTATTATCTTGTATTTTCCAGTGGTTTATAACCATCCATCTGGTTGCTGTACTCATACCCTTATTTGGGTCCTTAGAGTGGATATATTTTGTGGTTTTCACCTGCATGTTGTCAAGACATGCCCATAGTGTGTGCAATAAGAGATGGACAGATATGTGCATAACATCAACCTGGAATCTGGGAATATGTGGAGAAACAGTCAGGAAGTGTTAACAAACAATACCTCCACAGGTACACCAGGTAAGAGGTATATACTGCAGGTAAAACTCAGTTCATGTATATAGTTGTCTGCATCCATATCACTGTCCAAACTAAGGCCATAGGGTAGTGTAATAATACCTGTAAGGTACAGATCACAGCACTGACTAGGAAAGTAATGAGAACTACAGGGATATACAAGTTGTTAATTGACATATTTCTCTCCCCCCCCACCATATCTGCAACAATAAACTAAATGCACAACTCAATCGGTATGTGCACTATTTAATCTACTGTTGGGACAGATGTCCTATTGTTATATAAATATTTAAATTAGTTTCTATGCATGTGCCATGTTGAAATGCTCCCACATTGGTGGCATGCTGCCATCAATTTACCTGCATGCTGTTGTAATGGCCACTGTGGTTCCATATATGCATGTGTTCTGTTTGCTATGCAACTGTTCCATATCTGGTGTTTCGGGTTAATGGGAATTTCTATGCATGCTGTTATACCTAATCCTGGAATGTGTTGACTATTGCTAACCCACATATGTTGTAAAATTAAAACACCATAGGATGTTTGGGAAGGCCGTTCCCAGCAGACCCACCTCTCCTACCTAATCAGACCATGGCACCAAGCACCAGCACATCTGGGGCCCACCCTGGGACTTCCTCATCCACTGGTCCTGCACCACCTTCAGGTGGAACCATCTCAGGGGATAGGGCTCACTCCCCCTGGGAGCGGGTGTGAACAGGACACAGTCACCAGTCGCTATGTCCAGGGTCTGGTGCATAGCGAGCTCCACAGAGAGTCTGGAGATCTGCTAAGCCAGCTTGAGAGCCATGTGGCACAACTAGAGGGTCAGCCTGCCCCTCCTACTCAGCCCCCAGCACAGCCACCTTTGGGGCTGTGAAGGTGCAGTGGTGACTGCCCATGTGTGGGGACCTCAGTCCCACTGTTTCCACTAGGGGGCTCATGGGCTTCCGACTTCCAAACACCCCTCCCCATCCAAGGTGTTTATCCCCCACATGTGTCATATACCACCCCTGTATGCTGTCTTGTCTGTCTTGTCCGCTATCCTACCCAACCAACCTCCCCAAATATACCTACTATCCCTCCCCAACATCCCAACTCACCTTAAAAAAAAAGGGGCAATCCGTTGCCAAAAAAAAATTTCGCCCCATACATAGATGTCCATTTCGCACACGTGACCACTGGACACATGTAATCTGGTCTAATTGGCTTCACAACATATTATTGTTGTCCTCATCCATCTCTCAGGGGTATGAGTGTCCAACTCTACCTCCAAATCTGTGTATAAGCACAGCTGTTGCTGTAGAAGAAATGGGCAGCTATGGACCTTCCATACATGCATCCTGCACATCCCTATCTATTTTCCCCACTGTCTTTCCCTCTTTGTGAACCTTTCTCACCACTTTCCTATTAACCCTTTTTCATTTTTTTAAAGAAATTAGTGAGGGGTAAGCAGGAGTAAGCACTTTTAAGCAGCAGTAAGCGGGTTTAAACTTGTTTGTGCATGGGGTAAGCAATGCTAC
>NC_056725.1:941219660-941314660 GCF_019279795.1 Protopterus annectens | reverse complement strand
CTGTTGATATACTATAATGCTGCACCCACCCTGTACCAATGTCACAGCTGTGGCTACTGACATCACATCTCTCATACACTTATGTAGGTCCCTCTCATATACCTTCAAGGCAGCAGCCTGTAGCTGGTGAGTATGGTGTTTGTTCAGGTTTGCCAGTACACTGGTCATGTTATGGCTATGGTATATTCCATGCACACATGTAACATACCTACCCATAATGCATGCCATACATGTTCACGTATTATTGCTGTTAACTGCACTGCATCACAGTGGTCACCATGATGGTGTATCATAAGGGTATGTCAGAATCCTGCAATACAACATTCTGTTATTGTAAAGTGTGTGCACAGAGATGAACATAA
Source organism: Protopterus annectens (assembly GCF_019279795.1). Lineage (NCBI taxonomy): Eukaryota > Metazoa > Chordata > Ceratodontiformes > Protopteridae > Protopterus > Protopterus annectens. The sequence continues at coordinate 941,314,298 of NC_056725.1, read as the reverse complement.
TGGTGGGACAATGGCCTACAGTAGGGACATATGTGAAACATCACCCTTACACAGACCAACAACACTGCATATACCAGTATTACAATGGCAACTGTTACAGATCTACACTACGGCCATATCACAGTATTGTGGTCCACAACCCTTACAACCTGCAATGTGGTCCTAAAGTGAGCAATGAGTGTGTAATATGGAATCATATGTTAGGATAGCAAATATGGGGAATACATACCTTCACAAACACTGGAAACATATGTGTGCACACACTCCAGATAAAATATAGTGGAAGCAGCTGTTGAGGTACTGACTGCATGCATTTGTCATGGAAATGCACCTTCCAGCAAGTACACATCCCCAATGTCACACCAAGAACTGGTTTGCTGTCCAAGACATTGGCTATCAAATGGGCACACTTACCTGCAACAGAGGCAGCCTTGGCTTGCACACATCTTACATGCCATGGACCCCATAACCAACAGGTAGCACCCATGAGTTAGACATGTACCCATACCTCACAAGTGCATATACCATGGCAAACAATGCAGACAGTCATGTATGTGGCAAGGATGTATGGGACAGGAATAATGTAGGAAATAAACAGATGGCCATCTAAGACAGATTATGTCACATGTAGCAAACAGGTAATAAAGGCTGCATAGTAACATGCCACAATACTGAGGGGGGTTGCAGGAATGTCTAGCAAATACTGGCTGTGAAGTACCAGTGTCAGTAATTGCCTGGACTCTGCAAACGTGTGGCCCATGGGTTAGGGTAATCAGATGTGACAGTTGTACCATAGGAAACTTCAGCCAGGACTCTCTGCAGGTAGTGTATGCATAACAGAAGAGGTCCTCAAAAGGCATGCATTGCAATGTGTACTGGTGTACCAAGACCAGGTTGGAAACCTACAGACAGTATCATGTATGATACATGTGCTGCACAACCAAGACCTCACCCCACTTCAGGCCCACCATCCCCATCTGTACCATGTTAGTGCCAGTGTAAACCTGTATGTTTGCTATTCATTAGCTGGGACTAGGCTGTTACATGTTGTGTTCAGTGTTTTGGAGTCGGGACACTACAAGCTGACACACGTGTAGGACATAGTTGTCAAGCATCTGCTAAAAGGCTGAAGGTGGGGAGGGGGTGTCATCATGACACAACAGTGCACTGCAGCATGGAACCAAAGGATGCTACAAATGGCTGTATCTGCACACAGTCAGGGACAGGAACTGTAGCAAACATAACCCTAACTCCACAGCAATAGTGATGGCAGTGAGTGAACTCCAAGGGATGTGCACGAGTTGACTTTGTAATCATGCAGAGTTGGGGGACATGTGTAGGATAGACTGACCATATACTGGCAAATGCAGATGGCACATGCTAGTATACCCCTGCCAGGAATAGTGATTGCTGTAGTACACATAACAGTAGGTGCAACAAACCATCATGATAAGGGCATGCACACATATGCACCCATGAAGTGTATGCATCTCAATCAGCATCAACACAACTAACACATTTGTTTGACACTGCATTTGATTGCACAGGACATATGTCACATATCAGGTTCATGTAATGTTAACATATGCAGTATTGCGGTCCCATGCCATATCAAGGAAGAGGGCGTCATATCAATAAGGGTGCGTACACTCCCCATAGCCATGGTAAGGTTTGACGGTTGTCAGTGTAATTGTAACGTATTGGTCATACATGCACTGCTAATGATGACATCTATAAATCAGACAGCAGGCATTTAGAAATGATATCTGTCCACATATCATCCCAGGCATGTGTTGGACAAACACACAGGGGATGTGAGCACCAGAGCAGACATAACTGACACAGTAACACACATTCAGAAATGGTGTGTACACCTGTGAGGTATGGTGCACAGTACATGGCAGGGTGCTGAACAGGTGCACAGCAATACTGTGTATATGGGTGCAGTGTTTTCCAGGGGAAGGGGCATCACCTACTAACACAGTCCATGCACCACACACATGTATACTGTTGCTAGCATGGATTGACTATAGCTGCACTGCATGCTGAGTACCATATGTTATGCATGTTGACAGATGGATAATGGGAGGTCTGTGTGTAATATCTTCGTGTAACCTCACCTGTAAGTGTGTGTGTGTGTGTGTGTGTGTGTGTGTGTGTGTGTGTGTGTGTGTGTGTGTGTGTGTGTGTAGGTGGAGTTATTTTGTCTGTAAATGCAATCTGGTAGAGTGGAGGGGGGGTTGATGCATGTAGGATGTATGTGTGTATATGTGTGTGTGTGTTTGTGTGTGTGTCTATGTATGCACATGTGTGAAAGTGGGGTTGTTCATATGTCTCAACTTCCCTTTGGAATTGTGCAGTACATGAACATGGACTGACACATGATACACCAGGAATACATGCCTGGTATGTAATCTCAGGACAGTTGATAGTATAATAAGGTCTGTAGCATGGAACATGCATTGGGAGGGGAACTAGACATCAGGTATACTGTTAAAACTGCAAGCAGCAGTAAGGTGAAAAAATGCCCACGTATGCAGCACTACAAATGCATTGGGGAATTACTAAACAACACCAGTGAGTGTATCCAAATATTACTGTTGTCCACAAAATAAGTAAATAGAGCAACAGATCTTGCATCTACTGAGCAATAGTTACATATGACACTCCAGTGCGTGACATTATTGAGTGACTGTAGTAGCCCCTAACATATGGGGGCCATACAATGTCTGGACATACCCAGGGTGATCACTGGATGACAGCAGTGAGTCCTTGTAAAACTGAATCACGTCAAAGAGGTAATGGAATAACAGGTCATGTTTTGTGGTCACTTGTCTAGGCAATTAGAATAAGAATTATATGTTAATGGTTGGTATTAATGAGTGTAAGTTTCCAAGTGTGATGCAGGATGGGGAACATAAGAGAATAAACCTGGGACAGTCTGTAAACTCAGAGACAGGTAGGTATTATGGTAGAATGTCAGTGTGTGTATGTGTGTGTGTGTGTGTGTGTGTGTGTGTGTGTGTGTGTGTGTGTGTGTGTGTGTGTGTGTATATGTGTGTAATGTTATGCTATGATGCACAGGTCTTAAAGTGCATTTCTTGTTTTCCCCTCACAGGTGGCGAGGTGGCTCAGGGACCCTCCTGCATGCAATCTGATGCTGATGTCCATACAGACACTGAAAGTGATGATAGGTGTGTTGAGGCACAGGCGGGGTTGTCAGAGGCTGGAACTGCACCATTGTTTGACATCCCCCTGTTATCCACCCCATCCCCACACACAGTCACAGTGCCTATAGATACCCCATCACTAGTGGCCATAGCACAGGGGCAGTTGGCTGTTGGTGGCAGTGCACAGGATAGTGTGGTATCTATGGCTGCTGTGTCCGAACACAGCAGCCATAGCTGGATGCCCGGCAGGGTACCACATAGACAGATGTACAGGGCTGCTCATGGCAGGGCCGCTGGTCATTGTGCTCCTGTCAGAAATGCCACATCTGGTACCACCAGACGCATGTTTCTAGCTGTCATGGACATGCAGACATGTATGGAACGGTACACCAGACAGTGTCTGAGGCTGCAGAGGGCTGCTTTTTCAGCTGTAAGTGACAACATCTGTGATCTTGCAGGTGCCCTCCATTATTATACAGAAGTCATGTATAGATGGTGGGGTAAGATGGTGCGCCTCCTCAACCATGGATTGTCTGTGCTAGAGCATGTGGTGGGAGTGGTGTGATGGCCACATGGATGTAGGCCAGCAACACCAACATCTGGAGGTCAACGTGGATGTGCAAGGATACAATGTCGCTCCCATAGTGGCAGTACTAGCCCCAGCACTGCAGGAGGGGCACTGTCCACACCACACCACATCAGGCCATGTGCACATGGCCCTGGCCAGTCCCAGGAGGGACCTGGTTCCAGCAGACATATGTCATCAGCAGGGGAGAGTAGCATATCAAGGCTTGTACCTGGACGTGCCCATGGAACCTCTGGTAGGCACAGTTCCCATGTCCGTGACTGGAGGTGGTGAACTGCACACCCTGCTAGGTATGGTCTGCAGCTGTCTAACAAACACCTCTATAGGGCAGCCACATGGTAGAACTGTGTGCATGTATACCCACACACAATGCAAACACACCTAGGGCAACCCCATACCTACACACACCACATCACAATGGTCATATCAGTAATTTAAACCCCTCACTCAATCACATGGTGTCAAACATATGGCCCCACCTTTGGTCTCTGGCAAACCAACAACACACCCTGTGCATATGATGACACCTGTGCCACATCCCTGTCATCCATAACATTGACGCAGGGCAGGGACAGGCTAATATAGCTCTGATGCACACGGTGGCTGTACTGCAGTGTACCAATGTACTGCTGTGTAACATGTTGTCAACAGTAATGTTTAATGCTTACATGTCAGGTAGTGTAGCTGTCCAGCCACGATGCATTATAGCTGTTAGTAACGCTGAGTGATTGTGGTCTCCATAATGTTATCCATTTGTGTTGTAGGTGTCCATGTATCAGCAGGAGGATGGTCTGCTGTCATATCTCACAAGCGGCATCGCACTGTGTGACACCATGGCTGTGCCATATCCTGGGTACAGTTGAACACATGTCACAGGTCTATATAACAGTTATTGCCTGTGCCACATGGCCCCAATAGGTCTGGGGGTGGTGTATACAGGTGAGTGCATGGTGGCTGCTGTTACCAGCCCTTCTACAGTGGACAATGATAGTTGTACTGGATGGTACATGCCACAAGTTTGTGTATAACACATACTGAGGCATAGGTGTTAATACACTAAACAGAAAATACTGTACACATGGATGTATGTACCTGTGCAAGGAACCCATCATAGCCTATGTAATTCCACCAAGCCAGACTACGCAGAACAACACATTGTGGAATAAGCAGTTTACTAGTTTGAGGTCATTGACGATGGTACTGGCAGGGTATGCGTCCCCTTCCCCAATGTAGTGCAATCCTCAACACGGTAAACATATGTGTGCTGGTGTGGGTGGCACACCCCTACCCTTTGGAGGGTGAGAGGTGCTGTAGAACCATAGACAGTGTGATAGATAACTACCTAATCTGTTAACATGAACTGTACAGTATTATGGCCAGCTACACAGGGGGATACACTCAATGCTCAACAGCCACACCCAGCTATATAGACCAACATCAGTATCACTGCACACCTACATAGTGGGGAAGAGGCCATTTACACAGCTAACAGTAGTTGTGATGGAATGTATGTCCACAGGATGATATCTGTGACATGCTAGCATATGCCACACAGTTCTTGGACAGATGACCCCTGGGACATGTATATTCAGCAACTTGAAGTAGATCCCTCCACATACACCCACACTCTTACTACTCTTACTTGGCAACACTGGGACTAGACCCCTAGCTAGGTTTGTAGTGCTACTGATGTGTGTGGCTTTAATTGGACACACCACACAGCATTTAGGATGAGGTATGTTCTAGGTTGCATGTTACATGCAGAACATCTCCAGGCATGTACAGTATGGTAATGGGGGAGGTAATGGTTGTATATGGACAATACATAGTGTGTACACATTGACAAACACATAACAGTCAGACACACATCTGAGAGACCTGGGCCTATCAGTGCTAACTACCTTTTCAGTGTGTCCAATGTGTTACAGGTAGGCTGCACACAGCACATGCATAACTTGGCTGGATAGTGTTATCAGTTACCTGTATGGTTGATGGTGATGGTGGTCATCATATAGAGGTACATGAGACATGTACTGGGGGCACCATGGTGTAATGACAGTATACCCAGCATCCACACCCCACTGTGGATATTATATGCACTGGAACCCATGATGACACTCTGACATACCTACCATCACACATTGACCAGGACTGCAATACAACTCCTTGTCCATCCTAAGAGTGCATCTACAGGGATATGCACCTAATGCACATGCCACAGGCACATGCCACAGGCATAGTAGTGTGATGAATTGCCATGCCTCTCCTATGGGCAGCAACATCACTATCCCTAATACTGCATGGCAATGCACATTGTAATAGGAGTATGTGGCCTCGGAATGCTGTACCTTATATATATATATATATATATATATATATATATATATATATATATATATATATATATATATATACACACACACACACACACACACACACACACACACGCACACATACACACACTTGCCAGAACTCAGTGGGTATCCCATGCGTATCAACCCATTTGTACAACAGTGTTGTGCTTGTACTGCAAGGCCCAGGTATCCCTTAGAGAGAGGAGGTACATGTAATGTCTGGTACAGCAGCAGCTACATCTAACTATGGCAATGGGTGGTGCGGTGGGTGTGAAGGGTCTCAGGGTATTCCCAACTACAGGTCTATTAACACACAGACGCTGATATTCTCAGTAATACAAACGTACACATTTTTCAGTACTGGGGTGCATCAGTGCAGGTGTTCATAGGTGTGTACCTGACTATTGTCCATGGAGAGATGGGAAGTGTAGGAGATGTGTGTACAGTGGTATCATGCCACCTGCCATGTGCCAGCAGACCATCTATCTACAGACACCACTGTGTTGACCCTCAGGGTGAGAGTGGCATGCATCAGCCAATCCTCTGGGTGCTTCCTGCAGAGGGCCGGTGAGGTGCTCCAGTTGACATGTATGCAACATGTATTACATAACATGGTTAGTGTTTGTCTTGGGGACCTACACCCAAGCATTTTCTGTTGACTGTGGTAGTGTAGTGGAGGTATTCATGGCATGTGGTGCATACAGGGTGTTGAGTCCTATCTGTGCAATTTATAACACAACTGGGCAGACATGTCTGTCAGGCATAAATTGCCTGTACGTATCCAAGATGGATACCTGACATCTACACATCTGTACAGGGACTGACAGACATCAGCTCACCAACTAGCTATGCTATAGGATGAATGTGTTGACAGATAGATGTCTGACACCGATAGGTATGCCATTACTACATGATGGCAGCCCTCACTGATATGTGCTATGCAGACCATAGTATACAGTTATTTTCCATGTGTCAGATCATTATCCAGTAGGAAATATATAATGTGACACAGCTCACACACCAGGAACATGACAGTGAGGACTCAGAGTCCATCTATGCATGCAGGGGTGTTTGTTTCCAGTACTACAATTAGCAATCTACTCTTGCTTGGGAAAGCACTGTCAACAGTAGTAACATAATGATACATTACATGTCAGTCTGACTGTATATAACCTGGGATACTATCCTTGTATTTAAAACAATCACAAGGATAAGAGTGTTGTACAAGTCATATATACTCAAGTGTCTCAGACAGGAGACACACACCCCTTGCTACTGTAATGACAGCACATAGATGTATGTTATGTACATGGCATTACATACACTTATTACAGATGTCATTACCCTGCTATGTTTTCAGACTGGGTTGTGAGCACTGGTTATCAGGGATGAGCCATGCTTAGCAGGTGTCAGCATTGCTGCAATATCACATCTAATTACATTTGTGCACTGGTAAGTGAAGTCTACATAGTGTAAGCGCTTGTACATTTAATCATACATTAGCACCGCTTAGCTTTGTGCAAACCTGTGCAAACGCACTTAAAGCCACTAAAAACTGCCTTAACCACTCTGTATCCAACAGCCCTTGTTCTGCCCAGCAACAAAATAAACAGCCCTTGAACCCAGGACACTGTACACTATAGTCACAACAGTTAACCACTACACCATGACAGCTGTGAAGACAGTTGTTGTTTTTCCAATATATCTGTCAGTACACATACTAAATAGTATTGAACAATTGCTGTGACTTCTACAATTGTATAGTACTTGTTAGTGATATTACTGTTGCATCACATATGTTGTTATATCTAAATATACACATATCAGATACATACAGTGTGATACATCTGAGAAGGTATACACAACAGTAATATTTACACATGACAAGGATATGGATTTATGCATATACATATGCAGATATATGTCTACATGTGCATACACATATATATTCATATATACGTATTTATACACATCTGTATAGTGCATCATATATATGGCCATATGTAGATCTCTGTGTGTGTGTGTGTGTGTGTGTGTGTGTGTGTGTGTGTGTGTGTGTGTGTGTATATATATATATATATATATATATATATATATATATATATATATATATATATATATATAGATAGATAGATATAACTATATGTGCATATATATCTATATATTTGTATATGTGTAGACATACATAGATGTGTATATGTATATATATGTAAACTGCGGTGGTGGTGCTGCGGTAGCGTTGTGGCCTCACAGTAAGACATTGTCCTGTTTGATTCTCAGCTAGAGCATCTTCTGTGTCGAGACATGTGTAAATGGACGTACCTTCATTGAAGGTTGTGCGTCAGGGCCGGCAACTCAGCACGTAAAAATCTACTGCCAATCATTAGCGGACCGGAGTTCCTCTGTGGCGACCCCTAACTGGGAAAAGCCAAAAGACACAACATATGTATATATATATATATATATATATATATATATATATATATATATATCTATATATGTATGTGTGTATGTATATGTATTTATATGCACATATATATATCCATATATATATATATCCATATATATATATATATATATATATATATATATATATATATATATATATATATATACTTACCATATGTCCAGAACATCGAATGGAGTCATACCTCAGCACCGGTAGTCTTAACCTCTTAGTGCAAGGGGATGTCATGTATGTATTGCAGGTACATATGTAGACTGTTGCTACTGTAAAAGGGATTGTCTTAAAAGACATGTTGTGTGTGGGTGGTCACATCTGCTATTGACATGTACACCATCAGTTACTGACAGACATCCTAAGGTCATCATAGTACAATACCACTGATATCACAGTAATGATGCTGTGGACTACAGCAGAGATATGACCAATATATGTGGACAGTCTGGCACACTCTGGTCAGTCCAGAGGTATACACAGATCCCCTTAGTGTGAGACATGTGGACCAAGCCTGACAATGTAGATGTTAGCCATCTACATTGGTATATCATGTAAATACTGGACTACAATATGCCCACACAGTTTATGCATTCACACACTCCTGTCTTTCCTGACACATAATAACTGGTGGTGCAGCGGTCACATGGTCACATACTACCCAGTAGTTAGTGACATACATCTGTACAGCATCCCGCTGCTTTGTCAGAAATACACAACAGTTATGGTGGCCCAGCAGCAGTACATCTGGCAAATATCTGGACATAACATCACACTGGGTAATTGCACTAAGGTGCTAGGCATGCAACAAAGCACTGTGTAAACTACAGGCAGACTGCCACAACACTGGCCTACATTTCTTATTGGGGAATACACATGTACCTGCAAATACAGCAGGCTCTACAGGCATGTCACAGCACAGAGTAACAGACACCTGTGTGAAAGTGCATACCCACAACCAATGCGAACACAGCTGCAGCCACATATGGTACACAAGCTTAATATTACACTATATGGACTGTCTGATCAACACCATCCTCATATGTACCACTCACACACTAACCCTACATATACTGGACCACAACACAGTGTGGTCCAATGCCTGTCTGTGGTATAGGACACGTGTGTGTTTCACCCTCCAAATTTGAGCCAATAGGGTACCATACACTGCAGCAGCATGTAACATCAGATAGAACAGGACCAAAAACAATGACATCTACCACAGTCTGTACACAGGCCAAGGTACATATTTGCAATACACATACTGTCGACAATCACCATAAGTACACAGACACCACTACTATACACACAACCACAGAATGCCCAGGTTATGTCCTCAAATATAACCCCTACTATACATAACATGTCTAGCAGTCTGATATCTGACTGGCTTGTTATCAGGTATGATGTCAATAAATAACTGTGTACAGAACATATGCACCTCTTTCTCCATGACATATATACAAAGGTTGACATACTTGTGGCTGGAGGCACAAACACTTGGCCAATATTGGCATGTTGCTGTGATACCCTCATACATTTACTGTTGTAACAGGGTTTGTTGTGACATATGTCCTATGAGGGATATGAAGTCAGTAACTCTCATGGCTGTCACCATGTACTGACTGCAATCCTCAGACTATGCTTCTGCAGTTCTAAGATAGGTGATCTGTGAGTAACACAAGAAACATAAGACTCCAAACACTGGCCAATCTGCAGATAACCCTACAGGTGGGAGTTTCCTCAAACACATAACACTGTCATGACATGTATTAAATCATGTAAACCAGCCATATCCACACAAATCTTTTAAACCAACATTACTCCAAATGCAGAAGAGCAACACTTACATTCTGTAGTCATGTCTGGAACATCCCCCTTCTGTTTGTTTGCCTGTCTCCACAATGTATGTTGTTAGAGGTATATCCCACTGCCATCTGTGATGCTGTTTGCCAAACACTGACGTGAGGTCCTGCTCACAGTAAATGAAAAGGGCCAACACCCACATGATGTTCCTAGTTATAGGAGTGTGTTTCCATGCAATTGGCTATGGGAATGTTACCACAGTTGTTCCACATGCAATCAGCTACTGGGGCACTGCAATTCATGCAGAGGCCATCAGCTGATCATGAGCATCACTTACAAAACACAAGCTGTTGCCTAAGTAAAGCAGGTGTACTTTTCCACATCCACCAGAGATAAGTGAGCGAGACAGACAGAGACAAAGTAAGACAGGGAGGGGGGGAGTAAAACCTAAGCATGTTTGTGTCACACACTTAACAGTACAGGGTTTCAAACCCCTGCCTATGTATTGCTATCACATGTCTATGCAGTTATTGCATGTGCCACAGAGCTTACATGCTGGGTAGCTGTCCAAAGGTATATTCGATGGTGAGTGGTATCTGCAACAGTGATAAAGGAGGGATAATGCAGGTGTAGTACACATGCCTGTCCACATGAACAGGTGTCAAGTTTGACACAGCCACACTCTCTCAGGGACTCTCACACATTATCACAGTTGGCCGGGTCAGGATTAGACTTCCTAACTAGCTAGTTTGCCACAGTACAGTAATATGCAGGTATCACATGCACCACAGGGGTTATCAGGATGATATACGGGCAAAGGGTATATCACAAAAGTTTCTCATCCAGGAAATAAAGAGGTTATTGTTCCCCTCTAGTCATCACTCATTAGACCCATTATAGAGTATAACACCCCTTTTGGTATGTACCTCACAAGACATCTACAACAACTGGAAAGGCCACAAAAATACCTCACAAAGAGGATTACTGGCTTCAAACAGATGCCCTACGTAGACCATCTGAAAAAACTCCAGCTTTACCCCGTTGCATATCGCCTACTTAGAGGCGATCTCTGCCTAACATACAAAGCTATGTCAAACCCAGAGCTGTTGGACATGCTCCACTTAAAGAAATCTCAATCCCTCCAAGCTACACTCTAGGGACCTAAACCTTGTCACCACAATAAACAGAGCATGCTGGAGGGATAGATTCCTGTCCCAGAGACGTCTCATACTCTGGAACAAACTACCTATCTGTATCAAACAAAGCTCCTCATTAGCACTTTTCAAGAAAAATCTTGATGATTGGATGGGAAATAGGAAATTCACCCTGGGGATCACCTCTGGGGCTCTACTCAACAGGGGCACAGGAAAATAATTTTCTTGGGTGGTGAAAGCCAGGGTACCTTTTTGGCTAGGCTTATATAGGCCCTAGGGCCAATAGCCTAGTACCTACCTAGGAACCTATGAACCTATAAGGTATCTGACATCAGAAGGCATGCTTCAGTAGGCCAATGGGAGGTGTAGTGAGTGTGAATGGCTTCCAAATCATTATAATCCACACACACACACACAGACACAGGTTTGCCAGTACTGACATGCGTGGGTGCATTGCTTCACAGGTGTGTAGTGTTTGACTGTGCCAGAAGGCTGTATAAGGCTAGGTAAAGGATATACCTTGGCATCAGGCCACATGACAATGGTCTGCAGTGTGGCACAGAAGTGTAGTGTCTGGATTGGCCCACACAGGTGGTTATTGTATTCACCATCCATTCATCTGGGTTACTATTGTGGGTGATCAATGCTGTGCAATGCTTGCCATGTATGTGTTTTATATTCCATGACATTGATGGTGCCTGGGATGTGCATACGCCCCACATGCACATTTTGTGACATTTGCAAGTGTACCTGGGGTGTCTGGGTCATGTTGTAGAGACAGATTGTTATCAGATGTGCCATTCCTGGCCTCATGTGGGGAAAACTGGCAATGGACACCAGGTTGACGCTGCACCTACATTGACAGCATAAAAAAGGTATTCTCTGGTGTCAGTGGCATCTGTCCATACAGGACATGTGTATAATGCATGGTATGTCCTTTGTTGGTTACATTTGCTGACTCTACAGTTGTTGCAGGCGTCCAGTGGGGAACATAGTGAAGGAGCACTGTATGCAGTGATTTGCCTATTGTAGGAATGGGATAGGGTGTCATGCCCTCTGTAGTCCACTGCAATCACACCATGGTTACTATCTGTGGCCAATATGCAGGGAACTACCAGCATAGTGGTTGTTGCCTAGCCGAGTGTGTTTGTGTATGAGACATGGGTGGAGAGTGTTCTCTGGATAATACAAGGGTTGCCTATATTGTTCGCCAAGCCATGATGTCACATGTAGGGGTATGGATTGTCTACCCCAGCCTCTCAGCCTCTCTGCTGTTTGACATCTGTTATCCTTGTAAGGTGGACATTGTGACATATAATAGGCTCACTATATAAGAAATTTGCAAAACCCACTCCACAATGAGTCCTGTTGTTACACAGTCACAGCTACCTCCACACAGGTTACGTATGACACACACACACACACACACACACACACACACACACACACACACACACACACACACACACACATAAAGTCTCACAGTTGCCATGTCTGGGATTAGAACTCCTACCTGACTAGTACATCACACTACAGCATTACGCAGTAATAGCACATGCTATGAAGATTACTTGGCTACTTTTTCCCCAAAGGTGTATTTCAAACTGAATGACAGCAGTAGGATTGCCAAAGTAGGGCAATGGAAGTTGTAGTGACTGTGAATGGCCTCAAAAGCATTGATCCCTACAGTATCAAACAGGCACATACACACAAACACACAAACCTTTACACTTGCCATGGCTTGGATTAGAACTCATATCTAACTAGTACATCACACAATAACATTATGCTGTTATAGCACACGCCATGGAGCTTACTGGGTTAATTTTTCCCCAAAAGTGTATTTCAAAGTGAATGACATCAGCAGGCTTGCCAAAGCAGGGAAATGGAAGTTGTAGTGACTGTGAATGGCCTCATAATTATCGATACACACATACCTTTACACTTGTCATGTCTGGGATTAGAACTCCTACCGAACTAATACATCACACTACAGCATTACACAGTTATAGCACATGCCATGGAGATTACTGGGCTAGTTCTTCCCCAAAGGTGTATTTCAAAGTGAATGACATCAGCAACCTTGTCAAGGTTGGGTAAAGGAAAGTGTAGTTCATAGGTTGATACTAGGCTATCAGCCCTAGGGCTTTTACATGCCTAGACATGACAATTCCCTGGCTATGTCTTCCCACAGTATTTACTTTCCTGGACCCCTGTCTAGCAGGGCAGCTGACATGATCCCCGGGGTCAATTTCCTATCTCCTATCCAATTGTCCAGGTTCCTTTTGAAGAGGGCCAAAGAGGCACTCTGCTTGACATGTATGGGCAGTCTATTCCAGAGTCTGGGGAATCTCTGGGTCAGGAACACATCCCTCCAGCATGTATTGTTTATTATGATGACAAGATTTGGATCCCTGGAGCATGTGGCTGTGAGGGTTTGGAATTCTTTAAGTGTAGCATGTCCAACAGCTGTGAGTTTGACATGGCATGGTATGTTAAACAGAGATCACCTCTGAGGACACAATATGTGACAGAGTATAGCTGAATGATTTTCAGACGGTCAGCATAGGGCATCTGGTTTAGGCCTGTGATTCATGTCATGAGGTATGTCTGCAGTCTTTCTAGCTGTTGCAGATGTCTTGTGAGGTACATATGTAATGAGCCATTTTAGTCTGTACTGGGTCTACTGAGAGATGACTACAGTGGCACAATGGCCTCCTTTCCTGGATGTAAAGTCCTTAGTTGTGAGGTGTGCCACATAAGTGGATTTCCTGACTGTTGTGGTGATGTGGTTATCAAAGGAGAGGCCACTATCCACCTGTGCCCCTAAGTCTGTTATCACACTTTAGGTGTTTAGTGTACTGCCACCTCTGTGGTACTTCACAGGTACATATCCCTTCCCAAAGGCGATAACTATAAATTTATTGGCATTGATTTTGACACCATGGCTCAGGCACCAAGCATGTCTTTCTGTAAGGCTCTTCTGTAGAATATCCACATCATGTGGGGATTCAGTATTGGCTCCCAGTGTGCAGTCATCTGCAAACTTTGTTTGCCAGAGTACCTTACTGTTGGACTGTACTTCAGAGCAGTAGATGCCAAACAAGGGCGGTGCCAGGACTGAACCCTAAGGTACTCCAACTGTCACTTGTCTGGGGCTGGGGTTGGTGTCACGTACATTTACAGTGTGGGTTTTGTCAGAACAGCAGTTGGCAGTCTATCAGGTGACATAGTGATTAATGGCCAGCTTGATACATTTATCTATGATTCTAGATTAGGGGATAGTGTCGAAGGCCTTGGTGAGGCCTGGATAGGCTGTGTAAATGACCTTACCCTCATCCACAGCTCTTGAGATGAATTCACAGTTAGGAATAATATCAAACAAACCACAGACCAAGAAAAACTCCGACCCATGGCAAGCAGGACTACAGATTCCACCAGATGTTTGCAAATGCAAAGCAAACAGTCCAAGAATTGATGAGCACACAAGTTTATTCCACCACATGAACACAAGAACAGTAAGTTAAGTGCTTTCACTCAGTCAATACTGAGCTTCATCAGAACAATACATACATACATAACCAACTTTAAAATAGCAGTAGATAGTCACATGACCCACCTTTTCACCCAAGTCACAAAATACCTTAAAATTAGTTAAACAGTTATTCATATAAAAATGTAATAAAACACCCCTCTCCCCTGTCGCCACATTTTGAAAAATCATACAATCCAAAATGTTTAGTTAAATTACCCAGTAACAGCTGTTTAAACAAAATTCTATGGGCATATAAATCTAAATAATAATATACTTTAAAACCTGAGGGTCATCTTACGTAAAATGAAAATCGTGTCAACCTGGTAGTGTCAACTTATCCTCACTGTAGAGTTATTATTGTTCTAATTTATAGACGGGCAGCCCTTAATTTCAAAACACTACTAATGCTAATATTATCGTTCAACCCTGGAGCCCTAACTGCATCCAGCTTAAGTTGCCAAAGCAACTCCTTGTATTCCAATTTTGATTCCCAGTTACCTCCACGTAGGTTATAAACATTCCCAGTTTTGTGAGAATATGAATGTTAAATTTCTGGTTTTGGAGCAGGTGGTCCCAGACCTACGTGAAAGTGCTTAACTTACTGTTCTTGTGTCCATGTGGTGGAATAAACTTGTGTGCTCATCAATTCTTGGACTGTTTGCTTTGCATTTGCAAAAATCTGGTGGAATCTGTAGTCCTGCTTGCCATGGGTCAGAGTTTTTCATGGATTCACAGTTGTCAATCAGGTTGAGGTGACATGATCGGCCCTTCACAAACCCAACCTGGTTGGGGTCCAGTGTTAGCAAGTTGCCAGTGTCTTTGTTTTAATTTCCATGATAATACATTCCATGGCCTAGCAGATCAGGCACATCATACTGCTGGGGATGTAGTTCCCAGGATCCAAGATGGATCCCCCCTTGTGGACTGGGATAACTGTAACTGTGCACCACACAGTGGGCATGAAGCCTGAGGTGTGGCTATGATTAGACATAGCATGTAGGTAAGGTGCCAGTTCAGTCTGTAGCTCATGTAGTACACAGCCCAGGATGTTGACTGGTCCCATGGCTGCTGTTGTCATAGCTCTGGAGAGAGTGTGGTTTTTACCTATGTGGCCATTATCACCAGAATCTGACAATCTTTCTGTGTTGAGATGGGCCCTTTGGGGGGTGGGAGGGGGGGTGCAGTTGGCACTGAATCAATCTGCCAGGATATTGGCAATATCCCTGGGAGCAGTATATTTAATACCATCCTGTTGTAGCTCAGAGCAGATCTAATCATTGCCATTTAGATTCCTCACATAGATATGGAACAGCTTGCAGTTGTCTTTGACATCTTTGGCTATATTATGTTCATAACTAGCTGTGGTGGATGTTATGAGTGATCTCTGCTTCTTACTGTGGCTGGTAAGGGAATATTTTGCATCCTGGAAACTCCTCCGTTTCTGCAACAGTTTCCTCCTTTTGTTGTACAGTATGTTTATGGCAGGGGGCCACCACATTGGCATCCTTTTCTTGGTGGGGAGTGTCTTGGTTCTTTATTGGCTGGCACGATTCATGCATGAGTGGATGTGCTCATACAGTGCCTTCATGTAAGATTCAACAATCATCCTTTCAGTTCCCATCTGCATGGATGTCATGACGTTAGTCACGTCTCACATGTGTAGCATGATGTTAGCTTTGGAGATGTGTGTTACAGAGGTTTCCTTACTCGGGTGTGGGGGAGGGATGTTGATGTTAAGGGTGATTAGCTCATGGGCAGACCTGACCACCAATGGGGTGACCATAGGTGTGGAGCATTGATTTCCCATGTTGGTAATGACCTGGTCTAGGATATTTGGTACGACTATGGGTTACTTGATCAAGGGCATTGGGAATTATGACTTCCAAGAACCATTGGGCACACATGTCAGTACATAAGTAGTTTTCCCAGTTAATGGCAGGGTAGTGTAAGTCACCCAGTATTAGGGTGTTTGCTTGTATCATAATATTTCACAGTATGTTTCAAAAGCTGTAGTGGGAATCATGGGGCATGGTGGGGGATCTGTAGCAAGCTATACAATTTGGAATGCAGTCTGACTTACTGTTAGTTGCACCAGGGGTATTTCAGACACATTCTGTTGGGCAAGTAGCCTGGTGGTGTGAATATCCTTGGTGAATTTGGACACTCCTCCACCTTTGTTGTTTTGGTCCTGGTTGGGTGTCCAACAAATGTGGTAAGAGCTGTACCTGGTATTGCAGGGGTGCTCTCTGGAGCCTTGGATCAGGTCTCTACTACTGCACAGTTATTGATGTTCACAATTTTAAATGTGCGTAGTGACTGTGAATGACCAGAAAAACATTGATCCTTACACGCACACAACCAAACACACACACAGAGTTCCACAGTTGCCATGTCTGGGAATAGAACTCCTACCTAACTAGTATATCATGCTACAGCATTATGAAGTTATAGCATGTGCCATGGAGGTTACTGGGCTATTCCTTCCCCAAAGGTGTATTTCAAAGTGAATGACATCAGCAGCCCTGCCAAAGTAGGGCATTTTAAATTGTAGTTGGTGTGACTGACCTCAAAAGCATTGATCCCTATAAAGTCAAGTGAACACACAAAATTTGACACTTGCCATGTCTGGGAATAGAACGCCTACCTAACTAGTATATTACAGTACAGCATTACGCCATTATAGGACGTGCCACAGAGATTACTGGGTACTACTTTCCCAAAGGTGCATTTCAAAGTGAATGATATCAGCAGGCTTACCAAAGTAGGGCAATGGAGGTTGTAGTGACTGTAAATGGCCTCAAAAGCATTGCTTCCTACACATATAAACACATACAAAGTTCTATAGTTGCCATGTCTGGGAATAGAATGCCTACCTAACTAGTACATCACACTACAGCATTATGCAGTTATAGGATGCACCATGGAGCTTACTGGGCTACTCCTTTCCCAAAGGTGTATTTCAAAGTGAATGCCATCAGCAGTCCTGCCAAAGTAGGGCATTTGAAATTGTAGTGAGTGTGAATGGCCTCAATAGCATTGATCCCTACACAGACAAACAAACACACACACAAACCTTTACACTTGCCATGTCTGGGAATAGAACTCCTACCTAACTAGTATATCACACTACAGCATTACACAGGTATAGGACATGTCAAAGAGATTATTCAGCTGCTCCTTCCCCAAAGGAGCATTTCAAAGTGAATGACATCAGCAGGCTTGCCAGGGCAATGGAGGTTGTAGTGACTGTGAATGGCCTCAAAAGCATTTCTCCCTACACAGATAAACACACACACACACAAAGTTCTACAGTTGCCATGTCCAGGAATAGAACGCCTACCTAAATAGTACATCACACTACAGCATTACGCAGTTAGGATGAGCCAGGGAGATTAATGGGCTATTCCTTCCCCAGAAGTGTATTTCAAAGTGAATGAAATCAGCAGCCCTGCCAAAGTAGGGCATTTGAAATTGTAGTCAGTGTGAATGGCCTCAAAAGTATTGATCCCTACACAGACAAACACACACACACTCAGTTACCATGTCTGGGATTAGAACTCCTACCTAAATAATACATCATACTACAGCATCACGCAGTTATAGGACACACCATGGCAATTACTCGATTATTCCTTCCCCAATGGTATATTTCAAAGTGAATGACATCAGCAGCCCTGCCAAAGTAGGGCATTTGAAATTGTAGTGAGTGTCAATGGCCTGAAAAGCATTGATCCCTACACAGACAAGTGCATTCATTTGCCATGTCTGGGATTAGAACTCCTACCTAACTAGTACATCAAACTACATAATTACACATTTATAGAATGTACCATGCAGATTACTGGGTTACTCTTTCCCCAAAGGTGTATTTCAAAGTGAATGACATCAGCAGCCCTGCCAAAGTAGGGCATTTGAAATTGTAGTGAGTGTGACTGGCCTCAAAAGCATTGATCCTTACACAGACAAACACACACACTTGCCATGTCTGGGAATAGAACTCCTACCGACCAAATACATCACACTATAGCATTACGCAGTTAGAGGACACACCACAGAGATTACTGAGCTACAACTTCCCCAAAGTTGTATTTCAAGGTGAATACATCAGCAGACTTGCCATAATAGGGCAATGGGGCATGCAGTGTTTGTGTATAGACCATAACCCATTCATCTAGAGGCAGATAAACAACACTCTGGCACGCACAGGTTTATATTCCACAGGTATGTGTATGCAACTGCTAGATGACTACTGGCTTGTACAGTCATATTACACAGTTAGCACAAGCACTGCAGACACTATAGTGCCTACGGTGATTGACATTTGCACATCATGTGGTTTAGCCAATTGTATGTGTGCTGGGTGGGACAGGCCTCATGATGGGGGCTCTTTGTCACTGTTGGTCACTCTCTTCCACACATAGATGTATATGTAACATTGGCCTTTTATAGTGTGTTGTCCTTGGATATATGTGTGTATTCCTATCCAATGTGTATGCAAATCATGACTGGTGTATACTGAGGAGTGTGTGCACTAAAATTTGCGACTGTCAGATATGTATAGTCCACTGTTGTTGCCAGACATGGGCTTCAGTTAAGTGAGTGACCATGCCCAGTATGACCTTTCAGTATTTTCTTGTCTGACATGGCCTTCATTTCTCTAAGTATGGGAGCATGCAAAGTATGACCTTCTGTATTGACTGTGTGAATCCATTCCAAGTAGCTTGTACTCCAGTGCAGGCTTTTGTGTTCTACACCTACAGCTAGTAACCTGTTTCTGCAGGATATTTGTAGATTGGTTTACAATATGGGGTCAAAATGGGCAAAGGATAGTGGGTTACTGTAGGTAATTGTGTCTGTGCTGCTTCTGTTACATGGTCTTGGTGTTAGCAGAGATATTCAGACATATGTACTGTTTTATACTGTGATGTTTTATGTCACCAAGTACTGTCAGGTATACATATTTGCTTGCAGTGATGTCCTGGGGAACACAGGGTGAATGCCGCTATGTCCAGTATTGTGGTCTGCAGCCTACATATTCTTGCATAATCATGCCATTCTGAAGGGGAGCTGCAGACACTTGCTGCTGGGTCTGTGTAAATGGTTCAGTACCTTGGTACAGTGGTGGATGAGGATCCCATGTTTGTACATCCATCGACGTGACAGTATGGCCATATCCTGCTGTGGCCATACATCACAGCTGTACTGATTCACACAGGTTACCCAGAGGCAGGGGTCATAATTCTGAACATAACCCTTCACATTGTGGTTTACGAGCAGGTTTCTAGCCACCTATTCCTGTGTTTGCAGACAGGGATAGTATGTGCACACAGCTAAGTTTCAGACTTCACACACTCCATGTCACCCATGCTCCTACCCCCCCATATTATTTTATCCTCTACCAAACATTATGCGAACATTATCTGATATGTTCCCTACAATTATCACCTCATTCCAGCAGTAATTTGGTGTTGGTCCACAGTTCATGCAGTAGGACATGGTGGACATATTACTGTGGTTTGCCCACAAGGTCTTGCATTTGGGTTCTGTGGACTGTGTTATGTTGTTCTTTGGGAGTCCATGAAATAACATACATTGGCAGTACGGGTGAAACACAGGACTTTGGTAGAGGACTGTAGGCCATTTGGTAGTGATGCTGGCCAGCTGTAGCAGGCCGTTGCACTGTGTCACTCTGACAGTCCCAGACTGCAATACACTATATTCCCCTGGGGTGACAGGGTGGGTGTGCAAGGTGTTAATGCCAATTCTTTGTCATTATTGATCCAGTGGTGTGGATGCTGGCAGGGTGCTGCTTACAGCTAGGGACACACCTGCATGGGACACCTTTTCTGTATGCTGCATTCTTTAGCTATTGCCATACAGAGGTGGGGGTCATATTGTACTCATTCCCAACAGCAGGGATCAGACCAGAGAGGTACCTGTGGGTGATGGTGGGATGAGCTGGGTGCATGTGTGCTATGGACACTACTTGCATCTGACTCACAGATATGCATGGGGCATTCCACTTATGCTGGCTTGTGCAGGGACATCAGCTGTTTCTCAATACTTCACACCTGTGACCTTTGTGGTCTGCCAGTGTTTGGCCAGACAACATAGGTATTCCCTACTACAAGCCCAACTTATGTGCTGCTAACCTGTATGCACAGTTCCAAGGGTGTGTCCATTTGACAGTTACATAATATACTCTGTCTCTCTGGGGTACTTCCCCCTGTGTACTGCTTGTATGTCTGGGCCCACATTCATGCCATGTCCATCTTTCAGATGGTGACATACTACTTCCAAACATTTACTATGGCTTACTGCTGGAATGTGTTTTGCTGGGAAGCATTGTTTTTGGCACTGCAGTTGTGAGAACCTGGCCCTGTCATCGGCAGTACTGGCTAATGGCCACCAGGACAAACCTCACCATGCATACATACTGACCACTCTCACACAATATACAACACACACCAACTTAACACATGCAGCCCTGCATATTGTACACATGCTATTATCTATCCTGCTCCCTTGGCCAGCTCAGGTAATCTGTGCTCCACTGTTATTATACCTACACATACATGTTACTACATTTCTACATAGGATTGAGGGGGGTCACACCTGACTGTTACTACATTTATACATAGAATTGGGGGGAGCACACCTGACACCTGTACACATTTGCAATTACTGTACTGGTATTTCAGGTACTCCATTTCATTCTGTATTCTGACCTATCATGCTGACTAGAGGCTTACCAGTGTACTACAGGCCTTAGGTTTGATTGACCTACATTTCAGTTTCTGACTTCTTACCCTTCAAAACTAACACCCCACTGCCTGACCTGTTGTAGTCTGTCTGTGTAGGTCTGGGGGAGGGGGCTGTTCTCCATAGCCATCAATTAGAGGCCTTAGTACAACCTTTGTTTGTGTTTGTCTATGCCTTTCCTGCTGGCTGAGACTGTTGTTGGGTATGTGAGCCTCCCTGACTGGCATGTGTGTGTCCCATGGACACACATGGCCCACCACATTTCCTGCAGTGAGTTTTGTCACCTTGTCTGGTAGTGGCTACTATGGTGACACCAGTATCTGTTACAGATCTCATGCTGCCACTATAGGTGTCTACTATCTGCTGGCATCCCATTCAGACACCCAATTCCCTTGCATGCTCACATCCATACCATAGATACAAGTAAGAAAACATACAACTTCATTCAGCAATTGATAGGGAGAGTGACTTACCTTGTGGTTGTGCCAGTATTGAGAATGGTGCTGGAGGGCTGACTATGTCAGATGCACGTAGTACATTCCCTATACATGGTTAAGCACAGGTAGTGTAATGTTTGGCATCCCTTTTACTGTATGTGTGAGTCAGAGAGAGAGGTATCATTCCCTGGGTTCCTACTGTGTCAGTGTATGTGCTATGCATTGCCTCTTTGCCACGGCCTGGGCATACTGGGAATGCCTCCCTCAGCCTACTGGGGCAGGCTCAGATTGTTCCTCCGAGTCACTCTGTGCCTGTGCAGGCCTTGGCAATGGTGGGGGGCTGTGTGGCCCTGCCCCGTGCTGTTCCTGCTGCAGCTGTTTCTACTGGATATTGTGTAGCATGGCACATACAATGACAATTTGGGTACATGTAGCTGGTGAGTACTGCAAGGCTCCAATAGATGTGTCCAGGCACTGGAACCACGACTTGAGCATCCCAACACATACTCTGTTATGATTCTGGTCTGTGCGTGTGCCTCATCATGGAGATCTTGTTCAGGTGGGTGTGCATTTTTGATGGGTGTCATCAGCCATGGCTCCAGTGCGTAACTAACATCCCCCACTAGGTGGCCATAAGGGATGTCCCATTGGCAAATCTCTGGTACAGCTGCATCATATGCCAGATGTGGGAGTCGTAATAGCTTCCAGGGCAGCCAGCACACACATTCATTATAATGCCCTGGGCATCGCACATAACCTGGCAGTTGATGGAGGGGAAGCCCTTGCAGTTGATGTAGACCCTACCCCACTCACCGGGTGGTGCTTTGATGCGTATGTGTGTGCATTCTACAGCACCCACTACCTCAGGGTATTCTGCTATTTGGTGGAAGAGACGCATATTGCTGGTCAACGCCTCACAGCTGTTGTGGAAATATATGTGCTCACCTGCATTTGCTGACATGGCATCCAGGAACTGGTGGAGTACCCTGGATGCTGATGCCTCTGAGATCCCCATGATATC
The DNA here is from genome assembly GCF_019279795.1 of Protopterus annectens. Taxonomy (NCBI): domain Eukaryota; kingdom Metazoa; phylum Chordata; order Ceratodontiformes; family Protopteridae; genus Protopterus; species Protopterus annectens. The sequence goes on along the minus strand of NC_056725.1, from coordinate 941,291,015 downwards.
CCCAGTTGGCCTTTGGAAGGTACCTGTGGCTAGTATTTTTAAGCCTACACATACCTTGGTATCCACTGGGATGGGTTACCCTCTGTTGGTTCTGTGTGTAAGGTGTGGCTGGCACAGCTCAACAATTTGCTGTAGGAAGTCCCTGTCCACCCTATAGTGCTCCACTATCTCCAGCTCATGTAGCATCTGGTAGGTTACCCTGGGTCTGTACACTCTTCTCCTTCTCCTCACTGTGGGTTGGTCATCAGCATTCTTATCTTCAGCACACTCAGCCTCTTTCACATGTTGATTTATGACAGCTGCTGCAGCCCCTATCATTTTGTTGCTTTTGTTTGGTAAAATTTCCCTGCTTGTGTACACCCTGTGGTGTAGAGTTTGTGGAAAAAAACAGAGGTAAAGGTGTTTGCATAGTTTATAGTGGTGTGCTGGGCTGGGCTTCTGCCTGTGTAATTGGCTGATTATGATACATTTCACCTGCCAGCTATGCTAGCTCTTCTTGATTACCTTCCTACTGCAGGTTTCCCTTCCCATTGCCTTCCTGTTTAAGCCCAGGGGCGTGCAGCACAAACACAGTGCTCATATGTGCATGGAGCTGCTATTTCCTGATTTACTTTTTTTTCCTTTAAAACATGGTGTGCACACCCATTTAGGCAATGTAAAGAGTGCTTGGCAGCCTCAGACACACATCCTTGCTTAGCTATGCTAAGCTAAGGGCAAATACAAGCCACAGGGCTCCAATAAGCTTACAGTATGCCTGACACACCCCTCTATGATGTCAGCTAGCTCTTAGGCTTGCACCATGGTCTTCCTGTACCAACACGGTTGGGTGCAGGCTAGCCATGAGGGGAGATCTAGGATTCAGTATCATTCCCCTCATTTGCACAGGATTGCCTGCTAATGCCTAGTTACAAGTCTGACACTGAGCCTTCCCCATTAGCAACCACTATTCACTGGCCATGTTGTCTTCTGCCTGCCATTGAGTATAATGGCAAAATTGTGATTTTGGATAGAATGCTTATTTCAAGCTTTTTTTTTTTTCGGCCCAATCCCATTTGTGTGCCACTGCCCTACGCTTAAACAGCCGAAATCAGCTAAAAAAAAAAAACATTTTTTTTTTTTTTTTTGCAACTGTTTTCCATGCCAATGGCCATATATTTGGCCATCGGCATGCTTTCCACATTATATACACCCTTTATTTGGAGCTGTCATAGCTCCGATTTGTAGTTTGCAGAAATGTACTCGGGTACTAACTGATTACATTTCTGCAGACTACACTAGTCCTGCACTGCTGGCTGCCAGCTTCCTGGATTGCAAATTCACCTTATTTGCATGTTTTAAACCTACAAATGGGGTAATTTGCATACAGGAGCTGTGTCCATGAAGGAATAGTGCAGGAGCGCTCGTGCACATCCTGGGAGCTTATTCCTGGATTGCACAGTGGTCATATTGCCTCCAGCAGCTCCTGCACTATTCCTGTATGCCACGCAGAGCTTGCTGAATCCTGGGGAATATCTAACATAAGATTTACACAGCAGGGTCCTCCTTGTCATTCAAAAATCTACTATTTTAACAAGAATTTATACTTCTTCTTCTTCTTTCGGCTTATCCCATTAGGGGTCGCCACAGCAGATAACTGTTTCCATTTCTTCCTGTCCTCTGCATCTTGCTCTGTCACACCAACCACCTGCATGTCCTCTCTCACCACATCCATAAACCTTATCTTAGGCCTCCCTCTTTTCCTGTTACCACCAGCTTCATCCTTTGCATCTTTTTCCCAATATACTCTGCATCCCTCTTCAGCACATGTCCAAACCAACATAATCTTGCCTCTCTGGCTTTGTCTCCAAACCTTCCAACCTGGGCTGCCCTCTAATATACTTATTCCTAATCCTGTCCATCCTTGTCACACCCAGTGCAAATCTTAACATCTTCAACTCTGCCATATCAAGCTCTGACTCCATGCCTTGTCAATGCCACTGTCTCCGACCCATATAACATAGATGGTCTCATTACCCTTTTGTAGACCTTCCCTTTCACTCTTACTGGTACTCATCTGTCACAAATCACTCCTGACTCTCTTCTCCACCCACTCCATCCTGCCTGTACTCTCTTCTTCACCTCTCTTCCACACTCACCATTACTCTGAACTGTTGATCCCAAGTACTTAAACTCATCCACCTTCGCCACCTCTACTCCCTGCATCCTCACCATTCGTCTATCCTACCTCTCATTCACACACATATATTCTGTCTTAATCCTGCTGGCCTTCATTCCTCTTCTCTCTAGAGCATATCTCCACCTCTCCAGGGTCTCCTCCACCTGTTCCCTACTCTCACTACAGATCACAATGTCATCTGCAAACATCATAGTCCATGGAGACTCCTGTCTGATCTTGTCTGTCAACCTGTCCATCACCATTGCAAATAAGAAAGGGCTCAGAGCTAATCCTTGATGTAATCCCACCTTCTCCTTAAACGCATCCATCACCCCCACCACAGAACTCACCGCTGTCACACTACCCTCATACATATCCTGTACCACTCTTACATACTTCTCTGACACTCCTGACTTCCTCATACAATACCACAACTCCTCTCTAGGCACCCTGTCATATGCTTTCTCTAAATCCAAAAAGACACAATGCAACTCCTTCTGACCTTCTCTGTACTTCTCCATCAACACTCTCAGAGCAAACATTGCATTTGTAGTGCTCTTTCCTGGCATGAGACCATACTGCTGATCACTAATCATCACCTTCCTTCTTAACCTAGCTTCCACTACTCTTTCCCATAACTTCATCCTGTGACTGATCAGTTTAATCCCTCTGTAGTTACTACAATTCTGCACATCACCCTTATTCTTAAAAATCTGTACCAAAACACTTTTTCTCCATTCCTCAGGCATCTTCTCACTTTCCAATATTTCATTAAACAATCTAGTTAAAAACTTCACTGCCATTTCACCTAAACACCTCCATGCTTCCACAGGTATGTCATCTGGACCAACAGCCTTTTCGTTCTTCATCCTCTTCATAGCTATCCTTACTTCCTCCTTGGTAATCGACTGCACTTCATGATTCACTATCCACACATCACCCAACCTTCTCTCCCTCTCATTCTCTTCATTCATCAACCCCTCAAAGTACTCTTTCCATCTGCTCAACACACTGTCCTCGCTTGTGAGTATGTTTCCCTCATTATCCTTTATCACCCTTACCTGCTGCACATCTTTACTAGCTCGGTCCCTCTGTCTAGCCAATCAGTGCACATCCTTTTCTCCCTCCTTAGTGTCCAACCTTTTATACAACTCTTCATACGCCTTATCCTTAGCCTTCACCACCTCTCTCTTTGCCATGCACCTCATCTCCTTATAATCTTGTCTACTTTCTTCATCTCTTTGACAATCCCACTTATTCTTCACCAACCTCTTTCTCTGTATGCTCTCCTGTACTTCTTCATTCCACCACCAGGTCTCCTTGTCCTCCTTTCTCTTTCCAGATGTCACACCAAGCACCTTTCTAGCCATCTCTCTTACTAGCTCTGCTGTAGTTACCCAGCTATTCGGTAACACTTCACTGCCACCCAGTGCCTGTCTTAACTCTTCCCTGAACATCACCTCACAATTACCCTTTTTCAATTTCCACCATTTGATCCTTGGTGCTGCCCTCATACTCATCCTCCTCTTCTTGATCACCAGTGTCATCCTACAAACCACCATCCTATGCTGCCTAACTACACTTTCCCCTGCCACCACTTTAGAGTCTCCAATCTCCTTCAGACTGGCCCTTCCACATAAGATATAATCCACCTGTGTGCATCTTCCTCCACTCTTGTATGTCACCCTATGCTCCTCATTCTTGTTAAAATATGTATTCATCACAACCATGTCCATCCTTTTCACAAAATCTACTACCATCTGACCCTCTGCATTCCTTTGCTTAACACCATACCTACCCATCTCTTCCTCATCCCCTCTGTTCCCTTCACCAACATGCCCATCGAAATCTGCTCCAATCACCAGTCTCTCACCCTTGGGTTCAGTCATCACCACTTCATCCAACTCACTCCAAAATGTTTCTTTCTCATCCATCACACACCCAACTTGTGGACCATATGCACTAACAACATTCATCATTACACCATCAATTTCCAGCTTCATAAGCATCACTCTATCTGACACTCTTTTCACCTCCAAAACACTCTTAGCATACTGTTCCTTCAGGATAATGCCTATGCCATTTCTCCTCCCATCCACACCATGATAAAACAATTTGAAACCACCTCCGATACACCTAGCCTTGCTCCCCTTCCATCTTGTCTCTTGCACACACAATATACCAACCTTCCTTCGGTCCATCATATCAGCTAGCTCTTGCCCTATACCAGTCATACTGCCAACATTCAAAGTTCCGACCTTCACTATCACAGTCCTAGCCTTTACCTGCCTTTGGGCATGCCTTCCCACTCTTCTCCCCCTTCAGCCAACAGTAGCCCAATTTTCGCCAGCACCCTGTTGGCCAACAGTACTGGCGGTGGTCATTGTTAACCCAGGCCTTGACCGATCCGGTATGTATTTCTGTACTGTTGTCTGCATGTATGATTTGGCAAATTTTACACCGGGTGCCCTTCCTGACACAACCCTCCCCATTTATCCGGGCTTGGGACCGGCACAAAGAAATGCACTGGCTTGTGCATCCCCAGTGGCTGGGTTTAACAAGAATTTATACTATAACGGAAAAAGAAAGTGTTGAAATTATTTAATTGAGTTAATTTTCCTCAAACCATTAGGTGTTGCTAAAATTACATGCAGGCCTTTCATACTAATTTGAGAGGACCTCTCAGAGTTGTTGATGAAACCTATACTATAAAGAATGACACAATTATTTAGTGTACGTATGAAACCTTCCTTAAAAAATATTATGCCTTGAGTTGCAAATGCTGCATCTCAAGTACATTTAATAGGTGACTTTATTACTATGTAAAACTAGTCCTTAAATAACGAATCTAGCTATGTTTGAAGTTATCAAAATGTGTAAAAAATGTTATGTGAGAAATAATGCCCAAAATGGTGCATGTTATTTTGTAAATAAAGTACAGCCAGGTGTGTTCTGAAGCCCAGCTCCACAACCTGAAGGCCTCTACACTCCTACAAGGGCATTATTTACACAATAGCACACTGCCTGGAAGACATTACTGTGCTTCGAAAATGGGCTAGCTATAATTTTTTTATATATATTTATGTTTTAACTACACACACACACACACACACACACACACATATATATATATATATATATATATATATATGTATATATATATATATATATATATATATATATATATATATATATATATATATTTTTTTTTTTATATTTTGCATCTAAAATAGGTCCTGTACCTAATGTTTCAAACTTGCTGTAGTATATGTAAATGTTGCTTCAGAAAGTATTTTACATCCAAAATATATTTGGTAAGTACTTAATGTCTACACAGATTCTCTATCTCTCTCTCACATACACACACACACACACACACACACACACACACACACACACACACACACACACACACACACACACACACACAAACAGACATATTCTTAAGCAGTGCACATTTAAAAACACACGATTAAACTCAGTTAATAATGCCAGCTATTAAATATTTCATACATACCTTTCAACTGCCCAGATTTTCGCAGAATGACCAGACTTTTTTCTCAGTGTTTTGGTCTATGCCTCATAAATTTTTCTGTTAATGGGAAATCATTGGGGGTTGAAGTCTCTACATAATGACAAACATTTTAATTTCAGACTTTGGATCTTTTAGAATATGCATGTTAAAATAAATCCTATTATTCTAGCAACCTTCTAATTTTATAAGAGCAATATTTAAAGTCTGTCTCTATGTTTCTGCCTTTGTCCTCCTATTATTTCAGGCTTTGTCCAGTTTCTTGAGCTAAGAGGTTGCAAGGCATGCATATCCCTTAATTTAAAAAAAAAATGTGCTGACTGTCTGTTGCAGCCACTGCTCAATTGATCTCTCTCTCTTTCTCTCTCTTACTCACTCACTTCCTCTTTCATTTATGCATGCATTTGCACATGCAGACTCAAACATAAACACACAGAAACACACAGAAACACTTTTCAAAATTTTAAAGTATCTATTTGTTTTAACTTTACACTTGCTAAACTGTAAAAGCACTGATTAGCAAGTGTAGAATAATGGCGGCTGTTAGTTTTCTTACATCCAAGCCATATGTCAAGTTAATATGCTGCCATGAAGCAGCAAACTTGTTTTTCAGTGGACATTTCCTGTACATTAACACCCTGCTGAAGAACGTTTGTTCTTCAATTAGCTTCAGAGTGGTAATGTACAGGTTGCCCATTCTCTAATCTTTATTAAAGTTGAGCATCTTGTTGACGACTAGTAACTTACTAAGCTGCCTGTTAGCAGTCTTCTCATTATGATGCTAAAACCAAAGCTTCCTCTTTTATGCAAACCACACTTTAAAAAAGGAATTTTGCAATGCGGCAAAACCACAGACACCTCCAAAGTGGTGGGGATATCCCCCCTACACTCTCAAAACTTATATATGCCAACGGTGAGATCACTGGATCTCGGGGGAAATGAGAAATTCCTAGGATGGCACAATGTCAAACGTTAGGTACAAACCCTGGTTTTCACTCATTTGTGATCACAGATAAGAGCATGAGTCACTGATCTGTCACATACACGTCTGGCACCACACACTTATCTCCAGAAGTTACAACACAAATATTTTTATGATATACATAACTCCAAGAATATCTTCTAATTATGCCACTATTAACAGAGGCATCACTAATATAACTGACCAGGACAAAAGGTAATGGTCTCCTAACTGGCATTGTTCTTAGATTCAATGTTTTGTCTAGATACCCATTTAAAATAAGGAATTCTGCCGAATGCATGCTGATCAGTTTTTTCACTTTTTTAAATAAAATGAAGCAAAAAAAATACATACGTGATCAGCAGAATGAGGAAAATTGCAATTCATTCCTACCATCAAGTACAACAATAAATTATAGGACTGGAATCTGATTTGGATATTTGTGGTATATTCAGTCAGATAAATTTCAGCAAACGGAGTGATTTTTTGGTTTTGTTGTTAGACTGCAGATATTTAGGAGGGATGTAGCATTGAAGGATGTTTTGTAGACATGGGTAGTTATTAGGTTTGTGCATAATTTTGTGAGCAATGACTAGTTCCATAAGTTTGATATAAATTTGGCCATTTTATGGTAGCAGACCTCAAGTTTGTTTTTTAATGTGGCGTGATGATTGGTATGGATGGGTAATGTGTAAAGAAATGAGGGGAGGATGTAAGATGATGCAATAGTTATCCTAGATGAGTTTGTGATAAAGGGCTTAGAACAGCAGGGGAATCCAAACTTTTGGTGTTTTCTTAATAACTAGAGAGATGTGTATGTAAAAATTATAAATTATTATCTAGTATCACTCTGAGTAGTTTTGTGCTGGATACTGTTTTGATCTGAGTATCATAAGCTGAGGAGATCCGTACAGATGCTCGACTGCATCTTTCACCGAATCCCAATTTGGTGAGCATACTTGCGCAAAAGTGCTGTTCACCGAAGCAGCACTTTCGCATAAGTATGCTTGTTGTTCCGGTCGTACTACGGTGCGGTAAGGGAAGATTCCCTTTTCCTCACTGTAGTGCGACCTCAGAGTGAGAATATTAAAGTAGGAGGGGTGTGGGGGGTACAGGGGGCTTGCCCCCTGCATTCAAGTAGATTTTGTGTTTTTTTTTTTTTAACATACTTTAACGAAAGTGCTTTTTCGATGAAAGCGCTTTCGTTAAAGTGTGTTCGGTGGTAATGGATTTGGGATTTTGATCTTTCGATCAAAAGTCCTAGATCCAAGCTGAGATACTGCTGAATGATTGATTATGAGATGACAGTGACTTAGGGGTAAAGAGCATAAGTTTTGCATTTTTTAGAATTTAGTGGTAGTTGGGGGAACTATTACTCAGAATTCAATAGAGAAGAAGGAATCTTGGGTGAGTTTTTGTAGTTGGGTGAGGTATTTCAGCTGCAAATCTAAAACTGGCATCATCTGCATTTTGAACAAATGGTGGATGTGGGACTGCTTTGTGAAGATTGTTAAGGATGTTAAACAGTAATGAATCCAGAATTGCGCCCTGAGGTACGCCAACAGGAACAGATAAGAAAGAGGAGTGTTCTTCTTATTTCCATTTGACAGCCTGTACTCTGTTGGTAAGGTAGCTGTGGATCCATGACAGTGTAGATTGGGAGAGGCCTAAAGAGGTAAGCTCTAGAAGTATTTTGTGATGTAAGACTGTATCAAATGCTGTAGACATATCCAGGAGGAGGGAGGATATTACAATGCTAGTGCTTTTATTGGTATTAATAGTATTAACAGCATTAGTAAAACAAAGGAGCATTGTGGTGGTACTGTGTTATGTGCTGGAGAATAGATTATTATTGAAAAAGTTGTTTGGGATTTGAAAATGGATGTATTTTTGTAAAATTTTTGATAAGGGGTATGGGTCTTAAATTTGAAAAGTCTGTGCTGCGTGGGTCTTAAATTTGAAAAGTCTGGGCTGCGTCTACCTTTATGAGGAGGTATGACTTTTCCCACCTTGAGGAGACATAATTCTCAGTAATGGATTGGTTATTACAATGCAAAACCAATTATTCTAAAGTCGTAAGTGGCACAGTTTGTGGCAATCCTGAAATCTAATAGTGCAAAGTAATTGTTCTTAGTAGTAGAGGTAAACAGTACCATGTGAACTTCCATTTTATATTTTCTTCATGAAGTTCCACCTTGCTGACAAAGTATTTTAGTAAGGATTTTTTCTTAATTGTCCTGTAAATAATTTAATTCAGTTTAACACAGGCTATGAGCTGTGCAGAGCTGCTTCGTTTGGTACAGGGTTTGATTCCCTCAGCCTCCATTTGCCTACTGTGTGACTTTGAGCAAGTCACTTAACCAGACAGTATTCCGGGGTAATGGGGACATTGGGCTAGGCTCCTCAATGGTCTTTTGGATTATCAATGAACCCATGACACTAAAAATGGGCACCTGACACTGATCCACTTTTGTCCTTACATCACCTTAGGGGAAAAATGATCAAATAGAAATTATTGTTACTGGAACCTTTACCTAATTCAAGGGTCCTAGTGCAAATTGTCAATGTCTCTATTTCTACTAACTGTATTTTCCTCATATTTACAGACCATACCACTCAATGCTTTTGCTCAAAATTCTAGACAAAGTTACAAATGATGGTGAAAAAAGATCCAAAAATAAGAGACAATTTTTAAATATTACTCCACTTCACTGGAAAAGTTAATAGAATGACTGGTTTTGCATCAACCTGCTTTTTCTGAACAGTAAGATGTTTGAATCTCTAATGACAGGCATTACTGACTGACTGTAATCTTTTCTGATTTACCAGAAAAAGCAAAAACTATGTGAGTAACAGGGAGAAAAATCTGAGGCAAAATCAGGCACATTTTGCAAAATCAGAGAACGTTGACAAGGATGTCAGCATCCCCTTATTTTATATTTAATATATATTTTATACATGATTTCCTACTCTGTGGCTGAAAAGAAGTCCTAGTGATTCTCTTTACCCAGCATTCCATCATCATCTTCTGTTTTTGACTGCCGAAAATGTTCATTTCTCCCTCCAAAAGTTAAACTGCTGTAAACGGTGATAAACTCTGATAATCTGAAACAGGTAAATATGACACAATGGAGTATGCTGCTCTGAAGATTTACTGAATTAATACAAAATGCTAACAGATGCTAAAGTACATGGAGCAAAACAGCATAAATGCAAATTAGCTTTTTTGATGGAAATATCTCATTGAAAGTTATAGCTTCTTCTGAAGTTGTTATTAAATTGTGGACAGACATTTTTAATTAGAAATACTGATAGAAAGAAGGTTAGGAACTCTGTTCCTGTTGCAAAAGAAACAAAGGAATTCCGTGTTCCTATATGTTCCTATTCACTTTCATCACTGATTGACAGATGTATTGACACCAGTTTTGTAGATACTGTGAGCACCTGCCAGCTAGTATATCATCTGGGAATTAATTTGCAGAACCATCTCATCATTTGGTGCACCAAGTATGCCTTGTACCTTGAATAAATGACTGAATTTGAATATAATCCAAGAGTGATACAGAGAAAAGGAGACTGCCTCATAACTGAGGAGTGCTATAAAATCATGACATTTTTTCTACTGAATGATCCTCTCTACAAAGCACAGCTTTGGCATAAGTATGAAGATTTCTCAGTACCAGCAGCCCAGGGGGTATTGATGTGGCATTAATGCCAGCACATCAGGCAGCTGTGGAGCACATCCTCCCACTATGAACCTGCATTTTTATTGCAGTACTGACACTGCAGTTCAGCGTGATGGAGTGCTGCAGTCCTGAGGTGCTTGTTGTCAGACTAAGGACTAACAAGAGGTGTTAATCTGCTTATTTTTGTGTTGTGTTACATGGATAATTACATTAGTAGTACTTGTTTATGAACGGTAGGGATGTTATTAAAAGTGAAACTGGGTTAGGTATAATTCACATATAACTAAATGTGCATATTTATAATAAAAAGTATATACTTCTATTTTAATAATTTGTTAACCATATAAAGCCAATAGGCACAAGTACTACTTTTCAGGGGCAGTCACAGAGCATTTTCTGATTCATAGATACACTTTAGTTAAATGGAGACTGAGGGGGTCAAACTCATAACTACAGGATTATGTCATTTGATTTCCTTTTATAATAAAATTCTTAATTTTTATCTTAATAATTTTTGCTTGTTCAGTATGCCTTCACTCATAATTATCTGCCATTATATCAATAAAGAGTCTTTCCTTTGTATACTGCTGGAAGCATTCTTTACTTAAACACATTCTTCCTCAGTCTTGTATTGTTTATTGCCATTTACTGATAATATTTCATCTATAGTCACCCATTCAGCGCTATAGACATTTTCAGGCCACTTTCTATATCCTAACATTTCATCCTCTATGCTTTCTCACTTATGGCTGGACATATCCTATTTGAGCAACTTTGATAATCTGCTTGTGTGTTTCCATCATGTTTTCACATATTCTGACTGATTCTTCTTTCTTTTTTTAGCATTCAGTACAAATAGTTTGCTATCTAATACATTATGTTTCTTTTCTCTGTCTTGCATTTAATCTTACATTAACAGTAATTTGTTTCTTCCCTTCATGTTTTATAGTCTTGAATTCAAACATAGAAAAACCTTCATATGCTGAAAACTACACTAACGGCCATCTTTATTCCACTGTTTATTTTCATTTATTCCTTCATTTATTCAGTTTAATTGCTAATCAGAGTAGACTGACTAAGGTTAATAATTAGCCACCCTTTTAGTGACAGCTTGAGGAGAGAAGCACCAAACAATATGTTGTGTCTTTCGGCTTTTCCCGGTTAGGAGTCGCCACAGCAGAACTCCGGTCCGCTAATGATTGGCAGTTGATTTTTACGTACCGGCTTGCCAGGCCTGACGCACAACCTTCAACAAAGGTACGCCCATTCACGCATGTCTCCACGCAGAAGACGCTCTAGGTGAGAATCGAACCAGACAGCGCACTACCCGCAGCACAACTGTGTGGTGTGACAACACCACCAAGAGCAAAATGAAAAACTAAGCACAAAGGTCATGAATAACACATATCATAACTCTCAACATATTAGCTCAAGAAATCTGGGCAAAGCCTGACATAATGGGGGGGGAGCAAAGGCCCCAAAATAGAGACACACTTTAAATATTACTCTTATAAACTTAGAAAGTTGCTTTAATAACAGGATTTGTGTTAATATGCATTTTCTGAAGGATATGAAGTCTGAAACTCAAATGCATGTCATTAAGTAGTGACTAATCCTTAGATCATCCCAGTGATTTGTCAAAAAGCACAATTTGTATGAGGAACAGATCATATATATGAGGCAGAAATCTGGACATTCTGAGAAAATCTGTATAGTTGAGAGGTACGATTATGTACAAAGAGATATTTTTTAGTTTTAACAGCATAATCTATTTTCCCAGAATACCATGAGGAATCATTATACCACTTTCCAAAGTGATAACCTTGCAGTGGAAAATATTGCATGCATGTACAATTTGAGGTAATAAAACCTTTTGTAACATCTTCTCTATTCATTTTCATATGCAAGTATTAGGCTAGCATCCCTTGTGGGCCATTTTAAGTGTTGTCAGTTTTCCTTTCAAAAGTGAGAATTAAACCATGTACCTTGTGACTGTGAGGTAAACATTTTAACCATTACACTGATCCCCTTTTTAATTCTGAATCTGCACATGTAACTTAGCTTCTTTGATTTTGACTTGTCCAATGTATTCTGTCATCTATCCAATCCAACCAACCAGTTTGTTACATACAACTGTAATACAAGAGCAAACAAGCATCCGTGTCATACATTTTTCTGAATACAATTTACCTCCTTTGTTAATTTCCTTTTGCTTTTTAGACTTACCATTTCTTTGCATATGTAAATATTGTTCTCAAGTTTTTTATAAACATTAATGGTTACAAGCACTCATCTCCTAAATAGAGTTTACAAAGTACTACAACAGAATCTCCATTTGAGTACTGTAATAATGCCACAATAATATCTCCTCCTAGAACACTAGTGAAAACCATTTGTTATTCTAACCATAACTTTGATAGACTTGCATAAGTACCACTCATTTCTCCATCTCCGTTACATTTCTTTGCTTCTTTCCAGCTATGTTAACAACTGACTGTCCCATAACGCTAAGACCTAGTCACTATTTTATCATTCATTTGCTCTTATGCATCCTGTTATAACCCTTCTTCCCATTTTACTTTCCCTCTCCATAATTATTTTCCTGCCCAGCTATCACTCTTACAAAAACTAGCAACTCACTTTCAAATAAAATGTAGAGTCTAGCTTCCTTCAGCTTCTCTCTCTCTGCTGTCTCCTTTCCCCAAACGTCTACCTCATAGGGTATCCACATAGCATCCCCCTTTCCATTTCTGTCACTCCTTTGATTTAACGCCAAGTTTTCACCCCAACATCCTTGACTCTGACTGCTCACCTTCCCTCCTTTACATTCATATTATTTGTTATAGTTCCTTTTTCTCCTATTTCTCCCATTTCTCATCACTCTCCACACCAGCCATCCCTGCAACTTTTTCTTCACTTGCAGTATAGAACATATTGCACCTTCCTGGCATCCACTCCAATAATGGAGTTTGACAGCTATCTGCTCTCAGATTCTTTACATATCTTACTCTCCACATGACTTCCATCTTTCTGTTCTGTTCTTTTTCCCACCCTCCCAGTTTATAAAAATATCTTAAATTACCATGTCCACTGTTGCCATTTTGTACATATACACTGACAAACTGTATTCTCATCACACCTCCTGCACCTCTGTGCAAGACCATCAAATATGAAAATCTCCTGAATCCTCTGCTCATGCCTTCAACACTTTGCCTCTTTTATGACTTTAATTTCTTCAGTCAGCCAAGTGTCAGAGTACCACTAGTGCAGCAGTCTCAGTCTGTCAAGTGTCAAGTACCACTTGTGCAACAATCTCAGTCAACCAAGTGTCAGAGTACCACTAGTGAAATAGTCTTAATCAGCCAAGTCAGAGTACCAGTAGTGCAGCAGTCTCAGTCAGCCAAGTGTCAGAGTACCACTAGTGCAGCAGTCTCAGTCAGCCAAGTGTCAGAGTAACACTAGTGCAACAGTCTCAGTCCGCCAAGTGTCAAGTACCACTAATGCAACAGTCTCAGTCAGCCAAATGTCAGAGTACCAGTAGTGCAACAGTCTTAGTCAGCCAAGTGTCAGAGTACTGCTAGTGCAACAGTCTCAGTCAGGCAAGTGTCAGAGTACCACTAGTGCAACAGTCTCAGTCAGCCAAGTGTCAGAGTACCACTAGTGCAACAGTCTCGGTTGGGCATCATAAGTTAGTCCACACTTGTCAGTGCTCTGCGCATCTCCTACACTACTTCCAAATCTTCCTGGTCCTCCCAGAGTACTCCTGTTTTATCCACACCAGCTTCCACATTTCTATTACATCATAAAATCTCTGAGTCCCTAGCACTGGAAGACCAGAAGGCTGTGGGTTCTATTCCAACTCTAGGTGACTGTATTGCTGACACAGTAGTACACCATTAGGAAGCTGCTACAATCCTGAGTGTGTTGTTATTTTGGTGAGATGTGAAACTGATGCCCCATCTGCTAGATTTGGTGGTAGCTCAGGTGGATTTTAAAGCTCTCATGGCATCTATCAAAAAGAACAGGGGAAATTCCTTAATGCCCTGAACAAATGTCCTCCAAGAGCATAAATATCACATTAGGTTTCCCCTAAAACAGCCCACTAGCCTTGTGAAACTAACTTGGCCAATAAAGAATAAATAAAATAAATACATACATAATGTCTCTCCTATTAACTCTTTACCTCTGTCCAGTGGTGTACCATTGTTAAACTTATTTTTCATTTACTTTTTTTCCTTTTCATCACTTCATTGTCCTGCCTTTTCTGTTGTGTCATCAAATGTTTATATAACTACATTCATAATGGTATCCCAACATATTGCCTTACTTCTTCAAACCTTTTGAAATCTACTTCAGAGCTGCTCAGAAGTCTGCTAACTACTGCTCTGCCTGACCATTAACTTATTTAAGTAGTCTCTCCATGTATACACTTCCCTTTCTAACTGGTCACATTTTCCTGTATACCTAAATGCAATCAATGTCCCATCATAGTTTCCAAGAATTTTAATAGTGAAATTAAAAATGCGTTATCAGGAATAACAGAAAAAGAACAGGTAGGCTTTGTGAAAGGGAAGTCCTTCACAGACATTCAGTGTGCATTATTAAACTTTCAGAGCTGGGCTGAAAAGGAAGGCAAAGGGAAGGCAGAAATAGTTCTCATGGGTGTACAAAATCTTTTGGCTATGCAACCTGGAAATGTATGCATAAGATAATCAATCAGGTAGTGTAGAATGGGAGATCAGTTTACAGAGTAGCTGCCTTGTACATGGAAAAGTTTATACTTTGATGTGAAGGATTTGTCTGGTAAGGTGTATAGTTTTCTCACATGTAATTTATATGGGGAGACATATTCAAATAAAATCTCAAGAGAAATGGAAGAGATTCATCAGGTATGTGACAGGTTTATAAGAATGTGGAAAAGAGGGTGAATAATAAAGTACAGATTGCAAGTGTATAGAAAGGAAAATGGGGAGCATCAGATTTCAAAATTTATGTAAGATTGATAACACTGTCTCTGAGATTAACTGGGTAAGAACTGAAAAGAGGATAATGGATTTACTGGGAAGAGAGAGAGATAAAGGAAAATAAACAGCTGTACCAAGAAACTATCTAGGATCAGGCAGGGCAGTGAAGAGTTTTCTCAGAATAAAACCTACAAATGGTATATGGATGTAAAGACAATTGGGAACATTATGGGAAGGAAAGCCAGGGGAAATGGAAATGAAATTAAGAGGGAATGAGAGAAGAGAGGCATTAGCATAGTGAAGGACTTAAAATGAGTGGTAAGTGATAGTTGGGTCTCTTTTGAAGAAATTCAGCAAAAAATATGGAGTAGGAAAAAGGGATTAGTTATTTCACAGATGTCTCATTGTGAAAATCCATGGAGAAAATACAGGCAGAGTTGGAATGGGGGGATGTAAGATGAAACATGAAGGGAAGTATAAAGGGAGAAGCCAAAGAACATGGGAACATATTAAGAGTTTGGAAAATGAACAGAAAGGTAGGATAGGCAGAATATAGAGTTTGTGAGAAAGATCAAAGAACAGCCCAGATGGAAATGGAGAGGTTGAGGAAAGCATGTGTAAAAGAATGTAGGGAGGCTGAGGGAGAGTTCCTTCTGGGAGAAGTATTGGGTGCAATGACATTCTTAAATACAGTGCGCTAGTTTGGAGATACATATGCCACATTAGTGCATAAATGGTACAGAACTGGGTTAAGGGTACAAAAATAGGGATGGGCCCAGACCTCATGCTGTTGGTGGCCTGATATGGCAAATTTGAATAAATTACACGTGATAGGCATGAGAGGAAATTAAATGGCTATGGGAAATGGATAGGACAATGATATTCCAGAGGATGATTCCATTCATGGTAGTTTTAAGTTGATTTGTTTAGAGTTGAGACAAGAAGGAGGAAATGGACTAAAGAAGAAATGTTGGAATTTCAGCTAGCAGTGGGGGATGTTAGGAAATAAACAGAAAGAGTGTAGAAGAATACATTAAAGAGAGAGTGAAATTATGGATGAAAAAAAGTGGGACTAGAGAATACAACATGGACAAATAGATGATGTAAGAATTGGAAAAAGAGATGGGGAGCACATCAAAACAAGGCACACAGGAAGTGACGAATAATGAAAGTAAAATGACAAGAGATTATAAACTGAGAGTCTAGTTAAGGGATATGATGTAGATGAGGGAAACAAAGATACAACAAACTTAATAGTTGAAAAGAAAGGTTTGAAAAGTGAGGACTGCTGCAATAAGGGTGAGTGAGACTTTGAGAAGGTGTAACAAAAGTTAAAAGGAGGGATAATGAGAAAGATTGCCTTATTAAATGATCTGATATAAATTATATTGATGCAGTATATGTTTAACGCTTTGCATAACATTTATAACTTCTTCTTATGAAAACTATGATGAAATAATAAGAGAATACTGAAATGCAATGCAAAATGTGACAAATGAAAAGCGGTAAAAATATAGCATTAAAATATTGCATTGTAGTCCCTGCCTCCCTACATGACTCCTTAAATGCCTGCAGTGATAACACCTTTCAATCCCTCCCCATCCTCTTTTCTTTCCAACTTCCTCACCTAATCTGCATCCTTTTGAACCTGCCTTGACAGTTACTACCACCACATATGTACTAAAGTCTAGCATGTATTAGTCTTCTTCCAGACTCTCCATCTTAATCTGTTCTTCTTAATCTTTCTTCTGTTGCCTTAGCATACAAACGTATCACACATTTCTTGTATCTCCCTAATATTTTCATTTCTAAGTGTATGTATATATTCTTAACATAGAAATAATCTGTAGCAACACTATTATGCACAACAACCATATCTGAAAGAGATTCAACCTGTCTCATCTACCCAAATTGCATCCTGTCTTACCAATCGGTTCTTCACAGTCTCCTACTAATATACCATGGTTATGCCTTCAGCTTTAGCTTGTCACCCCCCCTCCCTTCCTTTTAAATTCCATCTCCAGCATCGTCTGCCTTAATACCACCATCACCACAACTGACTAATTCAAATGAAATTCCAGAACAGGTAACCTCTAGAATGACCTAACATTATCCACGTCTTCTGCCAATGACCCTCATACCTCTTACGTTATCACTTTATGAAGATCTGTGAATAAATGAATACTGTCTCTCAAACTCCTCCCATCTGTGCTCCCTGAGTAGCATGTTTACTCTATGACTGGGGACCCCCATACCTAAAAAGAATATGTGTGTGGGGGAAAAAAGTATTGTCTTCTTACCCCACTTTCCAAAATGCTGCATTTACCAGCATCCCACTGTTAAATTTTCCATGACCCACTACTTCTAAAATTCTATATAAAAAAGCAGCTAAACATATCAAGAACCATTTTGATATCAATTTAAATTACCCCTGGACACCTACTTCAGAAAATGTCCCCTCATTCCATAAATTCCAGCAACTGCTTAAGTTCCTCTGATGATAATGCTTTACAGACACTATCTAAGCCTTTACCAGCAAGCTTGCATCCCCTGTAGGACTGCTAGTGGCATATATATATATATATATATATATATATATATATATATATATATATATATATATATATATATATATATACATATACATATTTGTGTGTACATAATATGAGAAATTGGCTTCCAAATGTCTGGGTCTTCTCCAGTTTCCTTCCCCTTTGGGTAATACCATTACCACTACTTCCTTTCGGGATACTGCATTTCATTAAACAACCCAACAAGTCCCCCGATAAAGTTTGCCCCACATGCTTATAATAATCATATTGAAACTTTTGTCCTTCCTTATTCTTCATCATGTCATACTCTGTATTCTCAATGATATGACTCTGTTCATACCAACTCTTCTGCCTCATGATCACTTCTCTCATCCTTATCCACCTCATCTTGTACAGCCCTCATGAAAAGTCATACATATCTTCAGAATCCCACACTTACAATTCACACTCACTTGCAGTCTATCCCTGATTATCACCACTTTCTGTGCTTTTCACTTTTCCTTGATGTTCGACAGTAACATCCATGCATCCACATCCTCCCTTGACCACTATATCTTCCCATCCTTTTCTAATTCCACTAGCTCCTGACTAGCTGCCTGCTTCATGGATTCTCATTTAAGCCTCTGCTCACTTAGCCTTCCATTTCCCCATTGCCTTTGCATGTTTACACACTGAACTTGTAGTAACCCCCTTCTCTCATTTATGAATCATTCAGACTTAACTCTGTTGATTAGTAATAATCCCAGATTTAACTGGTTCCTTAGAACTTCCCAGCTCATTATTCACCCTCTCCTTGCCACTATCAGCTCATATCACCAGATATTCCTCTTCTTTCTACCCCTGCTTCTTTACACTTTGAACTTTTTTTACCATCTCAAGTGCTCACCTCACCTCATCAGTTCCACTACACTTCCACATATTCCATCTCTACTCCCCACCTACATTCCTGTGCTACCCTCACTTTCCATCTCATTTCCACATGGGCATAATTCAACAGATATTTCTGTTTTTCACCCCTACCTGGGCCATGCCCATTTTATCAACAACTTTCAATCAAGTCTGCTTTCCTGTTTTTATCATCTGTGAATAATGTGAATTCCCTTTAGCTATTCTACACATAACATCCATACATGTATTTAACTCTCTATAACCATACCATTTCATGACTACACCCTTTCTGGTGAAATTCCTCTACCCAAATGTTCTCCCTCCATCTAGATCTAATACAGAACTGTAACTCCCGAAACACCCCACCGACACTATTATAACCACTACTATTACTACTACTACTAGAACTACTACTACTATAACCACTACTATTACTACTACTGCTGCTACTACCACTACTACCAGTTTTGCTACTACTAATATCACTACTACTACTACTACTACTACTACCACTACAACTGCTACCACTACCACTACCTCTTCTACTATACTACTGTCCACCCCTTTCTTTTCTTAGTCTTCCAAAACCTGAAAGAAATACATAAACATTCCTTCTTCAGCTATACTGAGCTCACACAGTGACTCAACCACTATCCCTTCCCTTCAGTCAAGTGTCTTCCCAGAAACCACTCCCCACTAATAATTTGTGCCTCTGTTATCCCCTACCACATCATCTTTACTCAATATTATCAACACTCCTCTCTTGTTAACTTCACCCAAAATGGTCTAGGGTCAGTACCTCATACTGTCTCCCTCTAGTTTTCCCATCTCTTTTACTATTTAGTCCCTCAAAATGAAACGTTTCCTACCCTTACTCTTTTCACTCCATCTATTAGTATCCTTACTGTTTGATCAGGTTATTCCACATTATCCACTGAAACCACACATGTCGAAAATCCTTAAACCATTTCTCCCTGCCTCTATTTCCTTAATCCCTGAGATGACTGCTAACTGCAGCTTATTTGGTTACCAGTGTTTGGAGGTGAAACACAACTTGTGGTTCCTAGTTATGTGTCACAAGTTCGTGGACTGGACCTTTATGAAGTATTAGTACTGATCAGTGATGTACTCATACCGTTGCCCTTGCTGCTAACAATGGAATATTTGCAGCTATTCTCCTCTGCCTCTGGGTCTTCCTTCTACCTCAAACCCATTCCAAAAGTATAACACATATGCACACACAGACACACATGCACACACACATGCACTTTCAGTACACGACAACTACACTGCACCAACGTGCTGATTTTGACAAGAGAATTCTGCCTAAGCATCTCAGATTAAGGGCTAAGAAACCTCCATCATTTAGTTTGCACAAAAACATACCCACCTTAACCTAGGAAGACCATAGCCAGTACCTATACCAGTAGGAGTCATAAGGGTACATAATCAACATAATTAAGGTCCACTGAGACTGCATCTATTCAGCTTAATGTTTTAGAATAGGTAACTCTGTTGGCAGGCATATGGAAACCACTTTTTCTGCGCTGGATAAGAATGGGATGAAGGTTAACGGTCTTTCTAGATCTCAAATCTGTGATGCAACAAGCACCTCTTCACAGAGAAAGTATGATTACATCCCATAATGGTCCACATGAGGGTAAATGATCTTAGGAACAGTACACTGAAAGACATGCAGAAGGATATGACTGATCTTGCTATACATGTATCTGAAGAAGGAAGGACAATGAGTGTGAGTTTGCCAACACTAATAATTATGGCAAAAATCAAAGTCAAGACAAATAGCTATGTAGCTAGCAAACTGTAGGTGTATCTAGTACATGTCAGTTTGAGAAGAAATGATGAACAGTCTTTTCCATTTTGCCAGTGAAGAATTGTACCTTTCTTGCCATGGAAGTGTGGGTTTGAGTACTATTTTGCCATGAATAAAAATATGGTATTTCCTAAATTTATAGACTTAACGCTACTATCTCTACAACAAATTATTAATGTAATAGATATAACAGTTAAATCATCGACAAATTTTTAAAGTATAAACAAGAAACTATTTACACAGCAAAAATACCATAACATTTTCCATCACAAAAATGATTGGAATTTTAATCACTTAAAGGGTGAGTGCAGCACACAATAAAAAGAAAGAACATATTTTCTGGTGTCTAGGACAGGCAATAGTATTGAATATATTGTCCTAGTATTCCTGGTTGTTTGGTTTATCTTTGTTGGCAAAGGATATATATTTGCAGGCTTTTATACATTTCTTCAAAATATGACCAATAAATGAGTTTTAAATCAAGCCATTTCCTTGAAATGTAAAACTTGATGAGGGCAAATAAGCTTATTAGCATTGTTAGGTCTAATTAATTCAGCCTTTGTGGAGAAATACGAATGATAACAAAGTGCCAATATTTCCCTTTATTGTAGGAGCCTAATTATAACGTGATATATAGTGCATCTCAAAGAATTTTAGTGTAATGGCATTCCTAAAATATATGAAGGATGTTCATGTTCTTGGGAAAGCATGCATTACAAGACTGAGAAAGGTGAGAGTTTTATTTATTTTTATTGTATTTAAGTTTGATGACCAGGGAAGTCCACTGGGCCAAGAAGAGCCCTTTTTCAGTGGATGCCTGGGGGGAAAAGCTCCACAATAATTGCATTACATTTCACATGTTACAAAAGGACATAGTTCATACAGCTAATTAAACATTTAAAGATAAGCTCCATGAAATTTGCAATTGGCTTGTCACAATGTTACAAAAATGAAAAGACATAATTCAATACAGAAATTTCAACATTTACATAAAGTGAATATTTTTGTTATAAACTCAATTGTAGGTTTAACATTTCATAATATATAGCTACTAGCCATTAGTAGGTTAGGAAAATATTCTGCATGGAGAGGGTAATAGTATAACTGAGATTGTGGAGTCTAGTGCAATAGATATTAGAGAGAAAATTAGTTTTTGGTAGGGGAGGGATTGTTTTGGGTGGGATGAAGTAATAGTAGAGGTAGTTGGATGAGTCAGTGCAAGGTGGAATGAGGGGGGAGGTTAAGTTAGAGCGTGGCAAGGGCTTTTCCATTGGGAAGAAAGATGAGACAGTAGCTGAGATTTGAAATTTGTATGGTTATGTAGGTTGCGTAGGTGTGTGGGGAGAGAGTTCCACTGTTTAGCTTAGGAGTGGGACAGCAGTAGATGGCCAGAAGGTTGTGCAGGTTTGTGGACCTGAAGAAGATTTTGGTTTTCAGATCTAAGTGAATGGTTGTGAATGTAAGGTTTTAAGAAAGTAACAAGAGCTGGGCAGTTGGCAGGTTTAAAGATGAGCTTGTGGGCAATGGTGAGTTGCAGGTAACTGAGGTAGTTGGGCAGTTCAAGCCAGCTGAGGGTGAGGAGGGAGTGGCAGTGGTGGGATGAGTTTTTTGAATTGGTTGTAAATTTTGAGATCTTGTGGTAGCAGGATTCAAGTTTGGACCGAAGACCAAGATGGAGATTGATGGAAAAGGGGCACCATACATAAGGAAGGGGGTAGGAAGGTGGATGCAAGAGTTTGATGGGTAGAGGGGCTTAGAAAGTGGTTGTGCCTGTAGAGGAGACCTAACTTTTAGTGGATTTTCTTGATTGTGGAGCAGACGTGGGTGTCAAATTTTAGTTCTTCATCAGTAATGATGCCAAGAAGCTTGGTGTTGGGAACTATTTCAAGGAGAGTGTTGTTTTGGCTCTGTATGGTGAATGTAGATTTGTCAATGGAGTTTTGGTAGGGGAAAAAAAACATTAGTTTGGTTTTATTTTCATTTAGTGCCAGATGGTTAGACTGCATCCAGATTTCTGTTTTAGAGAAGGCTAGTTGGGTGTTTGCTAGGAGCTTGGAAGGGAAGAAGGCTGAGCAGATGATTGTTGAATCATCTGCATATTGGATGATAGATGAGTCTGGGATGGATTGGTGAAAGTTGGTAATGAATAGGTTGAAGAGAAGAGGGCCAAGAACAGAACCTTGTGGGACACCTATGGGTGTACAAAGGAAGGCAGAGGTTAAAGTTTTCCATTGGACAGCTTGTTGGTGGTTGGACAAGTAGCTGAAAAAACAGGCAATGGTGGTGAGAGAGAGGTGTAGGGTGGGGAGTTGGGATATAAGTAGGGTGTGAGAGATGGTGTCAAAGGCCTTTGACAGATCTAGGAATAGTGTGGATATGAACTTGCCTGAGTCGCGTTTGAGGTTTATGGTTTCAAGAAAGGAAAGAAGGATAGTCATGCTGCTATGGCCAGGGCAAAAGCTGTGTTGGGTAGGGGAGAGGAGATTGTTTAGTGTTATGTGTGCCATGAGTTGTGCTTGTATTGCTTTCTCTAGTATATTAGAAAGATGTGAAAGGATGTTAATTTTGGATAGCTTAAATTAAGTGAAGTAAGCATTATTTAATATCATATATTGTGGGTAAAATGTTTTTAAGAGGAATTAGTGGATTATGAATTTGTTGAATTACTATATTACCTTGTTATAAGAAATAATCTTAATCAAGTATTTAACAAGTTGGAATGGGTTGTATTTAAAATTTTGTACCAGTTTCTATTTTTTAACTTTTTAAAATTTATTTTTGCAGCAGTAGATGTATTAATAATTGGTTGCAAACCATATCTGTAATATGGGAGGAATGTATCATTTATTTGCCTTATGATTGGTATATAATCCTTGGGCCACTTAAGGTTCAGCCTAATTTGACCTTGGGATTAAGTATTGATTGATGGTAAATCCTAGATAATTTTGTTTTGAAGTAAGGGGAGCTTACTACAATCCAGCATTTTATTGTTTACTTTCAGTTTAAGGTTTTACTCTAATTGTTGAAACATAGGGACTGACATTTAGCTTTAAAATGCATTAGGTTTGTTAGTCAATGAAATTATGAAATTAATCTTCTAAGGCAGCAATTATTTGGGGGATTTAATCTCTCATTTGTTTAGAAAAAGGAAGAGCTATGTGATTATATTATATAGTTTTTTAATATATTTTTTCCAAATTCTTACCCAAAATAATTGCCAGTCATTATAAGGTTACCTGATAGTTATGCTATGCCTTAGTATAAAAGAGTTAACAATTAAAAAGTATAATAAAAACAGGAAAAGCTAGACAACCATGCTTTTTAGGGGCACATAGTTTTTTTGTATAACTTAGTCTAATTGATTTTGGATACCAACTCAATGTGGATAACTCCTTTGTAATATTAATAAAAATGTTGGATATTTTGTAATGATGCAGATATGAAGAAAAAAAATTGGGGGGGAATATATTCATTTTCATGATTGCCACTTTGTTCAACACTGAAAAATTTGATTTCAATCATTTAGGTAGGTCTTTGTGTATGCTTAACCTGCATTTTATAATGTTTTGTTTTGAATTATGTTTTGAGTCTTGGTTGTAAGGTATTCACAAAATATTTTAGAGTTGAATTATTTTAATACTATCTAGAGTAGCAATATCAATGTAGTCACAGTTACAGTTTAAGGCAAAAATAGAAGTTTTCTTTGGAGGTTAAACTATAATTAGAGTAGACTGAAAAACACTAATATAATTTAATATTTTAGGAATATCTGAGTTTGGTCTGAGTAAGTAAATATTGATGTCATCCACAAAGGAAGTAATAGGAATTTTGATATTTGCTGCAGTGGGGACAATGTACTGTGCATTTGTAAAATCTAGTAATGTGTATTAAGTCCCATAATTGTAGAGCAACTACACTTTGCTTTAAAAAAAGGTAAAGTCTAAGGTGAAATACTGGCAAAGTAGAAATGGCCACATGGCCCAGTTGCCTTGCACTTTCTATGATTCTATGATTCTGTTTAGCACATCTGTCACATACATACAGTACATGACACTGTATTCACCATCATTTGAGATATATTAAATTCAAAAATGATGTACAGTATTGCTATAAATGGACTCTCCATATTTAAAACTACATCCACATGACACATATAGTGGCCTGACTATATGTAGGGAGTCAGCATACTACTGAAACAGTATCCTGAGTACACTCAGTGGCATTTCATTCAGACTTCTGGCTTCATACATCACTAGTATTACAACAGCAAAAGCTTTTTGTGCACTCCCAAACCTGATTTAACCTAGCAATTGTTCAATTTTAAATACTGAAAAATAAAATAAACAAACTCCTAATCTGCACATAAGTTACTCGTGTAACCAGTGATGCTCAAGTTATTGTCACAACAGTATCTCTTACCTGGAAGAAATAACACTGAGAACTTGAAGTTTAGCATATCTTCTGTTAAACAAACTGCAAATCGTCACTAATATTCACCAGTATTAGCAGAAAAGTTATCACCACACAATACTTATTCTTTCAACCAGTGTGGACAGCAAAAGTCTTTGCTAGCCCAATTAGATGGCAGTGAATTAAAAGCAGAACCTTTAATATGATCTTTACTATGCAATGGGTAGCTAAAAGTCATTGCTGCGTAAGTGTATAAAATCCTATTGTGCAATAAACAAGTCTACAAGGAAAAATGCAAAAAGCAAAAAATAAACAAAAAACAAACACATTTTCTACTATATGTCACCATACTTTCCTTGAGTAAGTCTAATCCATTTCCTTCATTCCCATTAAAGTATGCAGTACCAGGCAGTCATGTCTATCAAGTGGAATTTCACGTTTATGGTGAAAACTGTAAATTCTTTATTCTTTCACACAGCTAGAATTATAACCATATTTGGAAAATAACATTTTGGCAATAATGGCTTTAGGCTTTTTAATCCAATGGTGTTCTGGCTTTTGGGATAGATAGGTCATCTCTAATAATGAATATGGTCAAATTGTAGGTAGAGCAGCATATGATATGCTCTTGATAAAGTCTGTGGCAACTAAGCCTTTAAAACCATAGGGACATTAATTATTATGTTATTCCTGTAGCTCACCTTTTTATTCAATGGCAATCTGGAATTCTGTAGCCAATTCATTTCAAGAAAAGGTTGTTCAGACCTATGCATCATCTATCCAACTTACTGACACTTACAGAGGACACTTGTCTTGCAACAACCTAAGCAGAAGAAGTGGATGTTATTTTAGAGCAAACAGCCAACTGAAAATACAGTTTTTCTTCATTAAGGCAGCTATCACCAAAGGCTAATGACTGGACTATAACTGCTTACAGCTTTTTATGACACAGATATACCCCAGGATTCAATAAAGCAATTTTACCATGCCAGAATAGTGTAGCAGCTTCTGCACGGAATATGGCCGCCAAGCAATTCAGTAAACAAGGCTGGGAGTATGCACGAGCCTGCCACCACTATTCTGGCATGGACACCACTAAACAATGCTAATTACCTCATTTGCTGGCGAAAACTATGCAAATGAGGTGATTTAGTGATTCAGTAAGCAGACAGGATCCGTGCCAGAACAGTGTCTCCTGCAGCAATGTATTCAGTTATTAACCATTTACATTTCTGCAAAAATCAAAACAGGGGTATGACAGCTCAAGGTAAAGATGTATTATGATCATTAGGCATGCCAATGGTCAAAAACTGTGTCAAAATTATAAAAATCAAAACTTTGGGGTTTTTTGCCAATTTCAGCCATTTAAGTATAGCACAGTGGCGCGCAAACGAGATCATGCAGAAAATTAAAAAAATGTAAAAACACAATTCTATATGAAATATGAATTTTACCATTATAGTGGGTAGTATGCAGAACCTAAAGAATAACAAGTAGCACTGGTTGCTAAGGACATAGTCTCTGGTGAAGTGGTGTAACAAGGGACTAAGGCAGTGGGGTATGCAAATGAACAAAATCTACTCAATAGCAAAATGGGAGACCATTGTCTGGATGCACCTAACTGTGTAGGCACTATAATACAGTGGTGTAAGCAGGAGAAGCAGCTGACATGAAAAAGGGGTGTGTCATGCTTGGTGTAAGCACACTGGAGCTCCACGGCTTCCATTTGAGCTTAGCTAAACACAAGCAAGGAGGTGTGTCTGAGGCTGTATTTACTTATTCCATGAAATGAGGAGAATGTTCGCATCCAGGGGAGGGCCATTTCTGCTTAAAAGTGTTTACTTTAGCTAAATGGGTTTGTGCGGCACATACTGGGTCTTAAAAAAATGGAAATAGCAGAACTGTTTACATTTGGGCAATGAGGCTTAAAAGGAGAGGAAACGGGAAGGGAAAAAAATAAAAAAAATGGAATTAGCAGAATAAAAGCAATCAAGTACAAATAATATAGCTGGCAGGTAGAATTTATCATAGTCAGCCAATCATACAGGTAGCATCTGCAGCACAACAGTATAATCTATGCAAACACCTTTCAATCTGGTTTTCCCACAAATACTGCACCAGTGGTGTACACACTCGGGGGAATTTTAACTGACAAAATGTTAAGGGCTGCTGTCACTTTGATACATCAGCATGTGCTAGAGGCTGAGAGCGGTGAGGAGGATAATGCTGGCAACTATCCCAGACTGAGGAGGAGGAGAAGAATGTTCAGGCCCAGGGTAACCTACCAGGGGCTACATGATCTGGAGATACTAGAGCACGAGTGGTTGGACAGGGACATATTTCAGCAACTCGTTGAGCTGTGCCAGCCTCACCTCAGACCCAGAGCCAACAGAGGGGAACCCATCCCAATGGATACCAAGGTATGTATAGCCTTAAGAATACTAGCTACAGGTACTTTCCAAAGACCTACTGGGGACATCATGGTGGTCTCACAGGAACCTGCATCCAGGGTACACCACCAGTTGCTGGATGCCATGCTACAACATGCCGTTGAGCACATTTACTTCCCCAGCACCCCTGAGGAGAGAACCAGCAATATGCACCTCTTCTACCATGTAGCAGACTACCCAGAGGTACTGAGTGCTATAGACTGCATGCACATCCACATAAAAGCAACACCCGGTGAAAAGGGTAGGGTCTACATAAACCACAAGGACTTTCACTCCATCAACTGCCAGGTCATGTGCAATGCCCAGGGCATTATCATTAATGTGTGTGCTGTCAGCCCTGGAAGCTATCATGACTCCCACATCTGGCATTCCTCACAGCTGTACCAGGGATTTGCCGGGGGGGATCCCATATGGCCATCTAGTGGGGGATGCTGGCTATGCACTGGAGCCAAGGATGATGACACCCATCAGAAATGCACATACATGCAGTCAAGAGTGCCATAATGAGGCACACATACAAACCAGGATAATTATAGAGCATATGTTTGGGTTGCTCAAGTCACGGTTCCACTGCCTTCACATATCTGGTTGAGCCCTGCAGTAGTCTCCAGCCACATGTGCACACATGTTCATAGTATGTGTCATGCTACACAATATGATCCTGTGGATACAGCTGCGGCAGGAACAGCCTGGGGAAGGGCCATACACCCTCCACCACTGCCAAGGTCCCTACAGGCACAGAGGGACTCGGAGGAGGAACCCCCTGAGCCAGCTCCTGTAGGCAGACGGAGGTGTGCCCAGTATGCCCTGGCTTTGGCAAGGATGCAATGCATAGTACACAAACACACACATACACACACACACACACACACACACACACACACACACACACACTAACACTGTAGGGATCCAGGGACTGACACCTCTCTCTGACTCATACACACAGTAAAATGGATGTCACACACATCATACTACCTGTACCTTACCATGTATAGGCAGTGTACTGCCTGCATCCAACATAGGCAGCCCTCAAGCACCGTCCTCACAAATGCCACAGGCACAAGGTACGTCAGTCTTCTTAACAATAAATGAATGCAGTAGTATGTTCTGGCAGCATATCTATGGTATCACTGTATGCATGCAAGGGAATGGGGTGGCCTACTGGGATAGCAGTAGACAACTGACAGCTATGTGGGACACCAGAAATGTTTTCCCAATACTGGTTTCCTCCCACTATGCAGTAGTATCCAAGGTGACAAATCCCACTGCAGTATACGTGGGGGGCCAACTAACTGGGGGTGGTCATAGGTTACAGGCATGGATGCCAATGCAGGGGTCCCATACTCATCCTTCAGCGTCACCCAGCAAGTCAGCCATAGAAAACCATAAAGAAATGTCTGGCAAAGGTCCACAAATGGTGACAATGATGAAATACCCCCTACAGACTTACACAGTGATAGTACAGTAGGTCTTCCAGTTGCAGTAATGGTCTGAAGGGTACGAAATCTAAAACTCATATGTATGCCATTACAATCTGACCTGTGGTCTTTAGTGATATGCCTCTAGTCTCCAAGATAGGGCACACTAAGATGCTAAATTGAAGCAACATGTAAAGCAAATATCAGCACAGTGTGTGCAAATGTGTACAGTTGACAGGTGTGCCCCCCCCACACACACACACACCCATATTCACTTAGAAATGCAGTAGCATGTATGTTTGTAGGGAAATAGCAGCAGAGCACGCATTGCTAGGGCTGTCCCAATCAACATAATAACTTGTTACATGTCCACAATATGAAGGGGTCAATGAGCTATGTATATGTGTGGTTAATACTGTCAGGATGTGGCCAGCACTTACTCCTGGCTGTTTTGTCTTAGTGGCCTAGGTACAGTACTGTGGTTGACAGGACCATGTTCCAAGAACTGCAGTGCCAACTATTTTGCATGTCAGCTACACATATGGTAGGAGTTGTACACACTGTCCAGACATCAATATCTGTTATTGCAAGAAAGCTGGGCAGGGCATGGACAGGGGGCCACACATATGGACAGTACACAGCTTGGAGTAACCTACACAGTGCCTACCATACCTCTCAACTGTACAGCCCTATTGCAGAATGTCCAGAGGTTTGCATCATTTTTGTGGTCTGTATATCATGAAATAGTGGTTGTCTGGCAATTCATTAGCAAATCACGTAACACTAAGATCAGAAAATAATGACAGATTGTAGTGTCAGACTTCATACCCTATAGAAAAACGCATGTTAATGCAAAACCTGTTATTGAATCACCTTTCTAGGTTTGTATGACCATTACTTAAAAATGGTCCCTATATTTAGGCCTTTGTCCCCCAATTACTTATAGCTTTGTCCAGATATCTGACTCTCAGAAGTTGAGAGGTATGGTGCTTAGTAGGACAGCAGGTACCTGAAGGTCAGTGTACTGCCAGTTTATAAAAGGCTGCCTCCTTTCTGTGTCAGCAGTGACAACATGTCACTTGCCAAAAGCCATATGCCTGGAATGACACAGGTTGTCACAGAAGGAGCACAAGTATAGAATAAATACTGCTAATGCACAGAGCAGGAACTAAACCTTTATTGCAGCACATTGAAAAAAACAAGTTTACCTAGGTTTCGTCCGGTTAGCAAAAGGACTTCTTCAGAACTGTTTCTTGAATAACTACACACCCCTTTAATATCACTGACATCCTCACCCATTTGTAATTAATTGCCTACTTACTTAAAAAAACAGTAAACTACATTATTCACACCAAAACATTTTTCACAAAACTATATTATAATGCAATGTCAACTAAATATTAAAATAATTAAAATACTATAAAACTTAATAAGTTGTAAAAATTGTTAAAACATATTTATACATTCATTCATATATAAATTGCATATGTTTCTATCCCAATATATTTTTTTAATTTTAGAATTGAAACTATACTAATGTTCTCATTTATACCGGGAAAGGCTGCGGCATCCAAACGTAATTGCCATTGTAATTCGGCAATATCCAAATGGACATCTAACAAACTGCCCTGTGCATCTTTTACAATTTGTTGAATGACACAAAATTTAAATTCATGCCCTTAACAGTGCACAACATGTCTAGCCAAAGCATTAATAACTTTGGTATTTTGGATGTCCAATATATGTTCTTTGACTCTTTACGTAACCGCCTACAAGTCTAAAGATGTAAAATGCCATACATTGTTGGCATTTAGCCAAATAAGCCACATTTTGGGAATAGCAATTATAGTGTCCACAAATGGATATATGATATCCATTTAAAATTAAATTACTACTGGTAACCATAATGTACTTACAAATATTGCACCTACCACTTTTAAAATTCCCCATGGGCCTATTGTCACAATTAACCTTGGGATTTTATATTTCCAAAATGTTTTTGATGGATCTGTCCTTTCTAAAAACACAATGTGGGTGCTTACCCATCTTTTTCTTAGCACTCTTACCAACCTGCAACAATCGCCAATTTTTGGTAACTACCTGAGTAACCCAATCTGCATCCAGATTGAATGTATTAACAAAAATCAGCCTATTTTGAAAATTATTATGCTGTTGCTACTATTTTTTAATAATAAATCCTCACTCCCATCTCTTGGGGTCCCATTGAGAATGGCCCTATATAGGCCATCATTTCTCATCTTTATAACTTCGTCTTTAATAGCCACACACATCTCCAGGGGGTACCCTCTTTTAATGAACATCCCCATAATGTATTCCAACTCCTTTAGAAAGTTCTGATGATCACTAACTATTCTGGCCGCCCTCAACATCTGTCCTTTAACTATAGATCTCTTTTGATGGTGAGGATGCCAACTTCTATAATCTAAGTACGAGTTAGAAAACGTTGACTTCCTGTATATACCAGAGGTCAATTCCATTTTGTTTTTATTGATTTTTAAATTGACGTCCAGATAAGAGATTATATCCCCACTGTATTCATGTGTAAAGGCTAAAAAACTAGCTGTTTGATTGATATACTCCAAAAACTCATTTAACTTTTCCTCACTACCTTCCCAGACAATAAATATATTGTCCAGAAAATGTGTGTAATGTTTGACATATGAACCAAATATACTTGAAAAAACAAACTCCTGTTCAAAATAAGACATTACATATGGGGGCACAAGCTGCCCCCATAGCTACCCCTATTATCTGTTTATAGTAATGTCCCTCAAAAACAGGAAATTGTTAAATAACACTGCTTCCATTAACACAATGAAAACATTTATCTGGTCCTGGTCATATAGATTGGTCTTGGTTAATTGATGTTCCAACCAATTTAAACCTTTCCTTGGGACAGATGGTGAAGGCAGCCAGAATGGTTAGTGACCATCAGGACTTTCTAAAGAGGTTGGAATACATTATGCAGATGTTCATTAAAAGAGGGTACCCCCTGGAGATGTGTGTGGCTATTAAAGAGGAAGTTATAAAGAAGAGAAATGATGGCCTATATAGGGCCATTCTCAATGGGACCCCAAGAGATGGGAGTGAGGATTTATTATTAAAAAATAGTAGACAACAGCATAATAATTTTCTCAAGATAGGCTGATTTTTGTTACTACATTCAGTCTGGATGCAGATTGGGTTACCCAGGTGGTTACCAAAAATTGGCGATTGTTGCAGGTTGATAAGAGTGTTGAGAAAAAGATGAGTAAGCGCCCACAATGTGTTTTTAGAAAGGACAGATCCATCAAAAACATTTTGGAAATGTAAAATCCCAAGGTTAATTGTGACAATAGGCCCGTGGGGAATTTTAAATGTGGTAGGTGCAATATTTGTAAGTACATTATGGTTACCAGTAGCAATTTAATTTTAAATGGATATAATATATCCATTTGTGGACACTATAATTGCTATTCCCAAAATGTGGTTTATTTGGCTAAATGTCAATAATGTATGGCATTTTACATTGGGAATACTTGTAGGCGGCTTAGGGAAAGCATCAAAGAACATATATTGGACATCCAAAATGCCAAAGTTATTAATGCTTTGACTAGACATGTTGCGCACTGTCAAGGGCATGAATTTAAATTTTGTGTCATTCAACAAATTGTAAAAGATGCACAGGGAAGGGTGTTAGATGTCCATTTGGATATCACCGAATTACAATGGCAATTATGTTTGGATGCCGCAGTCTTTCCCAGTATAAATGAGAACATTAGTATAGTTCCAATTCTAAAATTAAAAAATACATTGGGATAGAAACATATGCAATTTATATATGAATGAATGTATAAATATGTTTTTAACAATTTTTACAACTTAAGTTTTATAGTATTTTAATTATTTTAATATTTAGTTGACATTGCATTATAATATGGTTTTGTGAAAAATGTTTTGGTGTGGATAATGTAGTGTACTTTTTTTTAAGTAAGTAGACAATTAATTACAAATGGGTGGGGATGTCAGTGATATAAAAGGGGTGTGTAGTTATTCAAGAAACAGTTCTGAAGAAGTCCTTTTGCTAACAGGACGAAACCTAGGTAAACTTGTTTTTTCAATGTGCTGCAATAAAGGTTTGGTTCCAGCTCTGTGCATCAGCAGCATTTCTTCTGTTTCTTGTTGGATTTCATTATTTGTTATTTCATTGTTGGAGCACAAGTATGCCTTGTATATCTGTTCTGCTTGTCCTAACATTGCATTTGCCTTTCAACTATTTGCAAAACAAGAAAGGGTCCTATCAAAAGAGCAATGGCAGACAGTGGAGAAGCAGACCTCATACCCATAAGAGCAAACAAGCAATCACCAAACTTTTTATGTTTTGCAGAACATTATTAACACCCTGTCCCAGTCTGTGGGCCTTTGTCTGACTGTCATACTTAGGCTTGTCCAGATGTCGGTCTGTGATGGTATGTCAGCTAAGCGCACATGTAGCCTCATAATAGCATATAGCAAAACAAACTGTCTAAAGGCCACAGCAAATGGAGTGGTGCAATAATGGACAACCTGCTAAATAGGTACACTTAGAGGTATGAAGTCCACAACCTTGTGTGTGATGTTACGGCATTTACCCCACTCACATCAGAATTACAAATACATAGCAGCCACTATGGTCAAAGCCTGTGACTGGATCACAGAAGGACAAAGAGCCACACATAAGGGGAAGAGGAACCACTGGCCAGACAAATGGAGAATGTGCACACCAGAACAAATTGTGCAGTAACATAGGTGCCATGCAGTGTATGGAGTCAGTAAACCTCACCTGCAAATACACAACACACATCCATGTAAGTGGAGGTCCACAACAAAACAAAAACCCAAACAATGGACACCTCAAAGGAAAAAACACATGAGAACTCCATGAACCTACATACCGCAGACCATGTAGACTCCACACACCAGGCTCATGCAAACACTAAGGCCTTAGCCCAAACCCCAAACACCTACCCTAGACAGATAGGCTAACAGCACTATCCCTCTACCCTGTTCCATAGAGTCTCTGCTGAGGTGACCCCTGTCTGGTATACAAAACAATCCAGACTCTGCCTTGATGGGACTGTTGCACATCTGGAAGTCAAGCCCCACTCCATCGACCTGTAGACGCAACATTAACCTGGGCTGTGATATCAGTACGGCTTGTCAGTGTGACAGATACATGTAACACACATTCCCCCATCTGTGGAATACACTCCCTGTCAACAGCAAGCCAAATGCCTCAATACCCCTAGTGATATGCTCCCTGTATAAGTGCATGGGAAACACCAAATACAGTCCTGTGATTCCACCTGTGTCCCTGCTGGATAGGGGCTCTATGTGCTGGCATGTTGTAACATGGGCTACACTCTCATCTGCATGGGTTATAAAGGCTTCAGGGCCAATACCCTACTAACGTCATAGCAACCTATCAACCTATACACAACTGTCTGTCAGTGGTTCACCACATTACTTTGTACTGCTCTGCCACTGACATACATGAAGTCACAGTGCTATGTGGAATATTCTACACATATAATGAACATTACTGCACAGTAAAATGCACTCTGTACCCACACCCATACCTCTCAACCTCTGACAGCAAAACGTCTGGACAAGGTCATAAATAAAAGGGGACAAAGGCCCAATGATAGGCATGTGTTGTAAATATTTCTCTTACATACTGAGAAAGTTGGTAGAATAATGAGTTTTGCAGTAGCAGGAATTGTCTGAAGGTTATGAAGTCTGAAACACTAATGTCTGTCATTATTTTGTAACATTAGTCTTCAATTATATGCAACTATTTTGCCATAAAAACACAGGTTTATGTAGACTGGAGGAAACCTCTAGACAAACACCTGGACAACCTGTCAAAAACTGTACAGTTGAGAGGTATGCCTTTTCAGGTAAGAAAGAATATCACACAACCAAGACATCCACAACCAGTATATCACCAAGTTGCTGGACTGTCTACACAGCTTCATCAGTCAACCGGCTGCAGCCACACCTCTCAACTGGCCTTTTTGGGCAAGAATGTATATAGTTGGGCTCATAATATTGTTCTGTGCATCATACATCTTGTATTCATCTTGTAAAGCACTGTGATGATCTGAGGATGTCTGTCACTAGGTAAAGACACAATACATTCCAGTGTCAGACTTCAGATATGTCAGAAAATGTCTGCTAAAACAAACCCAGTACCTCTAGCAGATTCATGATTACTTTTGAGAGGTATGGTTGTAGCACACAAAACCACGGACTGGAGTACAACTATCTCTGGAATGGAATCCCACTCTCACTTTAGAAGGTCATATTGGGCATGCTCCTACACTTAGAGAATCAAAGGTCATGTCAGAACCCACATCAGACTATATAACTGCATTGTGCATATATGTCTTTGCATACAGACAGCTATGTACACCTTAACTGTCCCTACACACACCCATCAGACAAGATTACCCTCAGCTAGCTGTAGGTGGCCCATATGTGATATATCTGCACCTGTTATGTGTGATACACAGACATATATATGGGCAACATATAACAATATGTCAAGCATACACACACATAGATGTGAGGAAGACAGAGACAGACAGTGATAGAGAGAGAGAGAGACACACAGGGGGCACACAGAGACTGAGTCATAGACAGGGATACCCTGAATGGCATAGTGTGATGTCCTGCTGCGGACAGTGACATACCAGTCATAAATAGTCACACGTGCCAGATGAAAGTGAGCTCCATTGTGTAATAGTTCTGAGGTGGGGGTTATAATATCACATCACCTGCCTTTGTGTGTGTGCGTGTATGCGCGTGTGCATGTGTGTGTGTGTGTGTGTGTGTGTGTGTGTGTGTGTGTGTGTGTGTGTGTGTGTGTGTGTGTGTGTGTGTGTGTGTGTGTGTCTGTAGGTTTAAGTATTAGGAGGCCATTCCCACTCAGTACATTTCCCATTGCCCTACTTCACAAGATCTGCTGCTGTCATTCACCTTAGAAGTACCTTGGACATCTATCAGCCCTAGAAGCTCTGTAGCATGTGCGATAACTGCGTATCACTATAGTACAAATAACTACATAGGTAGGGTATCTAATCTCCGTCCTGGCAAATGTAAATGTGTGTGTGTTTGTTTGTTTGCAGGTGAAACAGTTTTAGGCCATTCCCACCCAGTGCACTTCCCAGTGCCTTACGTTAGCAATCCTGCTGATCTCATTCCCCTTAGAAGTACCTTTGCACAGCCCCAGCCCTATAAGCTCTGTGGCATGTGCAATAACTATGTAACAGTATAGTGCAAATAACTAGATAGGCAGGAGTTCTATTTCTAGTTCTGGAAAATGTGCCTGTGTGTGTGTGTGTGTGTGTGTGTGTGTGTGTGTGTGTGTGTGTGTGTGTGTGTGTGTGTGTGTGTGTGTGTGTGTGTGTGTGTGTGTGTGTGTGTATAAGTGTGTATGTTTGTAGGATGAAGTACTTTGAGGACTTCCCACCCAGTACACTTCCCAGCACCCGACTTTAGCAGTCCTGCTGATGTTATTCACCTTAGAAGTAAATTTGGGCACTTGTCAGCCCTATAAGCTCTGCAGCACATGCAATAACTACATAACACTATAGTACAAATAACTAGATAGGCAGAGGCTCTTTTCCCAGTTCTGGCAAATGTGTGTGTGTGTGTGTGTGTGTGTGTGTGTGTGTGTGTGTGTGTGTGTGTGTGTGTGTGTGTGTGTACAAGTGTTTATAAGTATGTATGTTTGTAGGCTGAAGTATTTTGAGGACTTCCCCACCCAGTACACTTCCCAGTGCCCTACTTTAGCAGTTATGCTGATGTCATTCACCTTAGAAGTACCTTTGGGCACTTGTCAGCCCTATAAGCTCAGTAGCACATGCGATAATTGTGTAAAACTATAGTACAAATAACTCAATAGGCAGGGGTTCTATTCCCAGTTCTGCAAGTGTGTGTGTGTGTGTGTGTGTGTGTGTGTGTGTGTGTGTGTGTGTGTGTGTGTGTGTGTGTGTGTGTGTGTAGAAGTATTTGTATGTGTGTATGTTTGTAGAATGAAGTATTTTGAGGACTTCCCCACCCACAACACTTCCTAGTGCCCTACTTTAGCAGTCCTGCTAATGTGATTCACCTTAGAAGTACCTTTGGGCAGCTGTCAGTCCTCTAAGCTCTGTAGCACGTATGATAACTGTGTAACACTATAGCACAAATAACTAGATAGGTAGGGGTTCTAATCCCAGTCTTGGTAAATGTAAGTGTTTGTGTGTTTCTTTGTAGGTGAAACAGTTTTAGTCCTTTCCCAACCACTACACTTCCTAGTGCCCTACTTTAGCAGTCCTGCTGCTGTCATTCCCCTCAGAAGTTCCTTTGGACAGTCTTCTGCCATATAAGTTCTGTGGTGCATGCAATAACTATGTAACAGTATAGTACAAATAACTAGGTAGGCAGGGGTTCTATTCTCAGGTCTAGCAAATGTGTGTGCATGTGTGTATAAGTGTATGTACAAGAGTTTGTAAGTGTATATATTTGTAAGACGGAGTATTTTGAGGACATTCTCACCTACAATACTTCCCAGTGCAATACTTTAGCAGTTCTGCTGATGTCATTTCCCTTAAAGTACATTTGAATTGTGCTCAGCCCTATAAGCTTCGTGGAGTGTGTAATAACTAAGTAACAGTGTAGTACTGATAACTAAATAGGCAGGGGTTTTATACTCAGTTGTGGCAAATGTGTGTGCGTGTGTGCGTGTGCGTGTGCGTGTGCGTGTGTGTGTGTGTGTGTGTGTGTGTGTGTGTGTGTGTGTGTGAAGGTGTTTGTAAGTTTGTAGGGTAAAAAAAGAATAGGAAAAAGTGCACCAAGGTAACCACACTTTATTGAGTCACAAAAAACACCAAGTAATCCAAAAGGTGTAGTCCAAACAGGTATAAACGCTTTACAAGCATACAATGCGTTTTCGTCCACTAACCAGTGAGACTTCATCAGACAACTGAATGTAACTTGGCTAACCTTTATATAATGAAATTTAAAAAACGCTGACCATTAAAAGACTTTTGCATTCTGGCTAAGCCAATAGGAGTGATGGGGCTCATTAGAAATGAAAAATCTGCACGAAGTAAATAGTGTTAAAATGTACTTAAAAACCTTTTCACCCAATTCATCGTACTGTTCTGAAATAAATTGATAGTTTAATAATTGGATCACATAGTAAATAGATAAACACAAAACAAAATGAATAAAATAAGACCTACAGTGTATGATTAAAATAAAGTGTATGTGAATTCATTAATATTGTTTTGGTTGGGGACTGTGTTTTGTACTGTAGCACCACCTGCTGTTCTTTTTAGGTTGTTGCATGTGTAGTTTATATTTTTCCTGCCCTTAATTTCAATACAGGGGCCAAAGAAATGCATTCATTTAGGCCAGGCTGTTTGGTGGCTTCTAATAAGATTTGCCACCATAGTTCTTTAAATTCAAGCCATTCTTCCCAGGGGCCCCCTCTCAATTCTTTATCCACCTGCTCCAACACAAAAAAGGAGAATTTAAAGTCTTTACAAATTTTGGTGTGTTTGTATAAGGCATTAGTTTCTTTTTCTTTGAAATTTCATACAGATGTTCGTATATTCTTCTTTTAATACCCTTTCTGTTTTTCCAACATAGAATGAATTGCAGTTGGAGCATAGAGCCATGTATACTACTCCCTGGGATTCAGTTGTGTTGTCCTGTACTGTATATATTTATGCCTCTAGCTTCTAGATATATCTCTTTTTTGTTAGAAATATATTGGCACTGTTTGCAATGACCACATTGATAAGTGCCGTTATTGATGTTTCTTGTTCCTGTCTTGTGGTTACTATTGTTACTTTTGTTGTTTTCTAACAATTTTTTAATGCTGCGTGCATTCTTATAGACTGTTTTTGGAGTCCTTTCTTTTATGTTTGTGATGTCCGAAAAGGTAATGAATTTGTTCCATTCTATTTGGAATATTCTTCTTACCTTGGAATTAAATAAATTAAATTCTAGAACTAGGGCTGATTGATATTCAGATACTTCTTCTTTGTAATTCTTGTTGGAAGTGAGCTGGTTCTCAGGGGTGTCGACATTAGAGGTGAGGCTAATAATGTTGGTCTTACAACCCTTAATAGGTCTGAATTTTGTTGATCTGTTTTCCTCAACCTCTTTTCTTATGTCCTTAATAAAATCAGATGGGTATCCTCTTGCACCAAACATGCCTTCCAAAGTATTGCATTCAAAAAGAAAGTCTTTGTCTGTGCTGGTCATCCGACTTCCTCTGACAAATTGTCCTTTGACAATGTTCCTTTTGCAGTGTGGAGGATGTACGCTGTTGAAGTGTAAAAATGAATTACAAAAAGTGCTTTTCCTAAAAACCTTGGTTTCCAAATCTCTATTGTTGTCATTCTTGTACACTTCAATATCCAGGTATTGCAACCTGTCGACTGATATAGAATGTGTAAACCTCAGAAAATTGGTAGTGTGGTTGATGTATTCGAGGAATTCATTTAATTTCTCATAGCCTCCTGTCCAAAAAATTACAATGTCATCCAGGTAGCGTCTATATAAGGACCAGTATCTTTGATATTCTGAATTCAGGATGAAATGGCATTCCCATCCTGCCAGTACAATATTGGCGTAGGTGGGTGTGCATGCCGCACCCATAGCTACCCCTTTAAGTTGTTGATAGAATTCTCCATTAAATGTAATAAAGTTGTACTTCAGTACTGTGTCTGTAAGTTCTACTATAGCTACCTTCTCTGCGTGTGTGAGTGTCTTGTCCAGAAAGACCATTTCTTCAAATATACTCATCCCCTCCTGATGAGGAATGCAGGTGAAGAGGTCAACCACGTCAATAGTGACAAAGATGAGATTCTCCGTCAAAAGGTCCTTGGTGATGTTCCTAAGTAGGTCCCATGAGTCTTTCAAGATATATTTGTTGTTATTACAAATATGTTTAGTCTTGAGATCCACGTATTTGGCCATGGGAAGTGTTTTGGAATTGTCAGCTGACACAATGGGTCTTAATGGAGGGTCATAGACATTTTTGTGCACCTTGGGTATACCAAAAATAATTGGAATCTTGGGTTTTGGTACATACAGAAATTTGTGCAGCTTGTTGTCTATAGTTCCCTCCATAAGCATGTTGTCCAAGGTCATATCTATTCTTTGATAGGCCACATTCACCTCATTGATGGATACATTTCTGTATTTACTTTCCTCCCTAAGGATGCTGTTCATTTTGCTTTCGTAAATAATGTTATCCATAATGACAGCTCCCCCTCCCTTGTCTGGCTTCATGATTCTGATTTGTATGTTGTTTCTTAAATCGTTCAAAATTTCCAGTTCTTTTTCTGTAAGATTGTTGTGTTTGTTGTATAATTTGAACTCCTTTCTGATTTCTTTTTCCAGAACTATGTCCAGGTTCTTGATTTGAGGGTGGAGGGGCGGGTTGTAAGTACTACCTAAGTTTGTAGGGTAATGTATTCTGATGCCCTTCCCACCCAGTACATTTCCCATTGCCATACTTTACAAGGGCTCTTGATGTAATTCACCTTAGACATAACTTGCGACACTGTTAAATCCTATAAGCTCTGTGGCATGTGTGATAACTGCGTAACACTGTATACTGGCAACTGTGATACTGTGTGTGTTTGTGTGTGTGTGTGTGTGTGTGTGTGTGTGTGTGTGTGTGTGTGTGTGTGTGAAGGTGTTTGTAAGTTTGTAGGGTAATGTATTCTGATGCCCTTCCCACCCAGTACATTTCCCATTGCCATACTTTACAAGGGCTCTTGATGTAATTCACCGTAGATATACCTTGCAACACTGTTAAATCCTATAAGCTCTGTGGCATGTGTGATAACTGCGTAACTCTGTATACTAGCAACTGTGATACTGTGTGTGTGTGTGTGTGTGTGTGTGTGTGTGTGTGTGTGTGTGTGTGTGTGTGTGTGTGTGTGTGTGTGTGTGTGTGTGTGTGTGAAAATCCCATCATCCCTGTGTGTGTGTGTGTTTGGGTAAGAATCATATCCTCTGGGGGTGGGTTATACCATTTTGAGGTGTGTACCACCCATTGCCCGACTTTACAATGTCTGCTGATGTCATTCACCTTAGATGTACTTGTATACACTTGTCAGCCCTCTAAGCTCTGTGGGGTGTGCAATAACTGTGTAATACTATAGTGGAAATAATTAGATAGGTAGGGCTCTAATCTCAATACTGACAACTATAGTAGTGTGTTTGAAGCATATCTCCTGTGGCTATTGTGTGTAGGTTATATAATTTTAAGGCCTGTTGACCCCCTACCCATGACATTACTTTAAGGAGCCTGTTAATGGCATCTGTCTCACATGCACCATGTAGCACTATACAGCACATGCCAATCATCTGTACAGATGTACATGGAATATCCACATGTTTGCAACCTATATGTGGTCTGTATTCCCAAACAATGAGCATTCCTGTGATATCATTAACAAATATGTCAAAGTTACTGCAGTGACACACATGCCAGCATCAGAAATCATACCTGACTGACACATCATGCTGATACAAAGTCTGTCATTCTATCACTTGTACAGGGTTGTAGGAGCAGTAGATGAGATCAGTTGTGATGTCTGGTGGGTTATCCCACTATCCATGAAGGCATTCACAAGATTACTTGTTTTAAGAGGTTGTGTGTTATGTCCCAGGCATATAATCTATGTGGAGCATGTCATGTGTATGCAGCACTATAGTACGTACAAGTGGATACATAGGGTTATTATGTTATTGGCAACTGTGTATGTGTTTCTGTATGCACAGCCCCTGTGGCTGTCTTTAGTGTGTGTGTGTGTGTGTGTGTGTGTGTGTGTGTGTGTGTGTGTGTGTGTGTGTGTGTGTGTGTGTGTGTGTGTGTGATGGCTATACCATTTTGTGTGCCTCTTCCACCTTGTGAACTCCCCTATTGCCAACCTAGCATCAGCCCATACAGATGTCATCCACCGTACATGCACAGTTACACAGTTTCTAACACCAAGCCACCACAGTGCATGCAATGGTCATATCACTTTATATTGTACATTAATAGATGGGTAGGTCATCTACTCTGAGAAGTGTCACCTCAATGTGCATGTGTGTTCCAATGCATGTCCCCATGCAGTGGTGTGTGTGTGTGTGTGTGTGTGTGTGTGTGTGTGTGTGTGTGTGTGTGTGTGTGTGTGTGTGTGTGTGTGTGTGTCAGATGGCTCTAACATGTGAAGGGCCTTTGAACCCACCATTGGCAATCTAACAGCCCCTGCAATTATCATCCACTTGAATAGTAGTGGCAGACACTGCCACATTACAGTACTGCTGTGCTATTTTTGTTATGCATCTAGTGATGTCGTTCATAAGACTGTGCAGGTAGGGGCTGTGCTCAGCCCTTCATCAGCTGTCCCATGTACAGGACTATGACTCAGTGTGCACTACCAGCATGAGATTCCAGACATGCATATGAGAGAGCAGACACACATGCTGGAATTTGTCAGGTTAGAATAACACAAGCTGACCTTTGTTGGGAATACATACCCCAAACCTGTCATGCACAGTACCAGGCATACCCTCATCAACTGCATGACAGTTGAGTGGACGGGACAGAAATGGCAAGGGCAACAGGTGCTGATAGCTCTATCTGTTGCAGTAAAAGTAATGGCTAATCTTGAGAGGGACCTAGTGCCAGTACTCAAGTGACTTTCTTTGTATGTGTGAGCCTGTAGTCCTACAGAACACCCAGGTGACATGTATGAAGGCTAGGTGGCTGTGTCAAAGGTATGTAAGCAAGGTCACACTGTCTGCCATAGTTGCCCATCACACACTGTTGAATGCAAACACACCTGGTAAACATGTACATATACAGCTGTACCTTGGCTATGAAAAGGTCACTGTGTTTCCACTCTGCCTTACTCATCATTGCTACTCTCAGCAGGCCCACAGCCTGTAGACACACAGATACCTGAATCACAAACAGAATACAGTGTGTGACACTACAGTCAGTCAGCACACCTCGATGTGTACCCATAACTATTGCCAGCAGACAGCACCTTACACAGCATTACATTGCTACATTGTACTATAGTCACCCTGTGCATCAGACCCATATGAGCATGTCCCTGCATCGATGGTATGGATAACAGGGTTGTGGCATAAGTATCATTGCATGCACAAGGTGTGGTGTTGGATTGCCAGAGGCCTAGGCTGAGCCATATGGCTGACATCATGTGTGTGTGTGTGTGTGTGTGTGTGTGTGTGTGTGTGTGTGTGTGTGTGTGTGTGTGTGTGTGTGTGTGTGTGTATATGTGTGTGTCTAGAGGGGTGGTGTTCAACTGGGCCATGCAGAGGAGCTGTGCATGTCTGGTGGTGACTGGCCTGTGATAGGGATGTGTGAATGTTTCTCTGCACACCATCAATGCATGTGGATGTCCTATCCCTTCGGTAGTGCTGGTGATACTGCCACTATGGGATTGTGAATGTGCACGACCACGTGGGCTTTCAGCTGATCATGTTGCTGACCTACATCCACCTGGCCAATGACCTACTCCAACCACATGCTCAAGCACAGACATTGCACAGTTGAGCAGTGACAATGTCTCACCCCACTGTCTCTCCATGACATCGCCTTTGCTTCCATGATGGACCATAAAATGCATCTTCTGATACCTGCTGTGGCACATGTGACAGGGGCTTGATGGGCAGCAGTCCTCTGTTGAGCACCCCTGTCCATCTGTCTGTGTGTGACCTCGCCTGATCTCTGGCTATGGCTGGTGTCTACACTCACACTTGCCATAGTCAACACACTAACCTGTTCCATGCCACCACCCTCCAACTGTCCATTATCTGTGGCTGCTGGGGACTGGGTATGTGTGGGCATACTGACTGTGTGTGGGGACATGGTGGGTGAAAGTGGGATACCAAACAATGGCACAGAGTTAGGCCCCAACAACCCCACCTGTGCCTCACTATGACCACCATCATCATGGCAGCCCACTAAGACACTGACATCAGGTTGTAAGGGGGAGAGACACCAACCCCCATCTTCACCTGTAAGGGGAAGGCAACATATGTAAATTAATACCCTGCAGTATTATGTTTGCTGACACACACACACACACACACACACACACACACACACACACACACACACACACACACACACACACACACGCACACACATGCACACACACTCCTGGTAAAGTCTGGCACAGCTTGGACACCTATGGGCCCTTCAGCCCAGACCTTACGGTAGTTCCGCTTGCCTCAATCCATTTCTTTCACAGCTACTGACTACTCCAATAGACTACCCCAAAACCTAACCTTTCTCAGACTACTTACTGTTTCACACTCCATAAGTAGCCCACCCCCATTTGCCTTTTCAAATCTACTCCTACTGCTGTCATTTTAGCCTCTGCTATCCCCACTTTAACCTTCTGCCTCACTCTCTCTTTTCCTCCATCCTATGCTCAATGATCTCTCTACTAACATCTCACTTACTCTTATACACTTTTTTACATTTCATACACACCTAAGTTACAATAACTATCCTTCATTTCTCCAATGATTCTATGTTATTCTAACATTTTCTGTATAATTATGCTTTAATTTATGCAATACTACTGCATTATACAATGTATTCATTGTGTTAATACTATATCTGTATGTAAGTGTATGTGGAGCTTTTCTCCCTGGGTCTCCACTGAAAATGGGCACTTCGCAGGCCCAGTGGACTTTCCCGGTAAACAAATAAATAAATACTGTAAGGCCCACAACAAAGGGTGACAAATCCTACTGTGTGATGGGCCTATTAGTAGAATGGTAATTGTGACCAAGACCAAGGCTATTGGAGTGAGCTATATATTGTCACCAGGTGCATATGCAAGTACTTTAAGAGCTGACTTAGTGCTATG
This sequence comes from Protopterus annectens, assembly GCF_019279795.1. Taxonomy (NCBI): domain Eukaryota; kingdom Metazoa; phylum Chordata; order Ceratodontiformes; family Protopteridae; genus Protopterus; species Protopterus annectens. Next base: position 941,246,212 of record NC_056725.1, on the reverse strand, counting down.
CAGACCACACACAATGACAGGGTGTAATGATATGTGATAATAATTGATGAAGGAACAAGAGTATACACTATCACCACAGTACCTACACAGTTGAGACTCACAGGTATTCATTTCAGACAACATTGCAGGACAGTCTGCAATACATACAGGAAACATGTAAAGTACTAGGTACATAGCCTTATAAGATGATACCAGGCTATTGGCCCCAATGACTTCATAAGCCTATTCCAGACTTTCGCCCATGTCCCTTCAAAGCCAACACCTGTTTTCCCTGTCCAGCTGGGACACACACGGGATTCCAGGGGTGTCTTATCCATTTCCCATGCAGTCATCCAGCTTCTTCTTCAAGAGGGTTATACACATACTCTGCTAGACATGTAGAGGGAGTGTATTTTACAGATAGTGTATTGTATGGGACACTACACTATCCAGCCAACAAGTACTATACATGTCTCAGACCAGGTGAGGGCCTTGTGTGCATGTTGCATGAGTGGGGTTTGTCTTACAGATCTGCAGAAACACCATCAAGGCTGATTTGGAAATGACCTTGTATGCCAGACACAAGTCACCTATGATCAGTCTTTATGAGACTGAGTACAGGGACAGGGCTTTCAGCCTATCTGTGTAGGATAGGTGTTGCAGACCCTGGATTTGCCTGGTCAGGAACCTCTGTGGTCTCTGCAACTGCTGCATTTGCTTGGCAAGGTACATGCAAAGGAACCATAGTACTTGGTAATACATCTGATAAGGGTGGAGTACAGGGATGTTGTGGCCTCCTGGTTCATGGATGACATACCCATATTTGTGAGGTGGGCCATGTAGACAGCCTTCTGTACAATGGTCCCAATGCAGTTGGAAACTGTCAGGTTGCTATCAACCTTGGTGCACAAGTCACCTCACATCTGATTGCATGCTCAGTACATTGTTATTACTCTCATAATTAGTGCAGACTGTTGATGACATCTAGCACAACAGGGAAAATGATGCATCTCCTGGCATTCAGTATGAGGGAATGCTTCTTGCACCAGTCATTACTTTGAGTAAGGGCCTCTTGAAGGATGCTCACATCAGTAGGGGAATGTAAGACAGTGGCCAGCTTGCAAGCATCTGTAAACTGGTCAGCTACAGCCCACTGCCTTTGTCTTGTACCTCAGAAATGTATATCTCAAACAGTAGAGGCTCCCAGACCAATCCTTGGGGTATACCGGTCTGGAAGACTGTACTACTAGAGATGGCTTCCACTACTTTGACTGAGTGGGTACTATCATTGAGCCAGTTAGCTACCCATCTGGTAACATACAGGTTGATGCCTAAATGTGTAGGCTTATGTATTCTGGCAACCTGGTGATTATTGTGAAAGAATTGGGCTAGGTGAAGGTAGGCATTGTTCACCATCTTCCCCTCATCCTTGTGTTTGTGGACCACTTCAGGGAAGTTTACCAGATTTAACAGGCCTGCTCTCCCTGTAACAATACCACACTGTGTGTGGGCTCAAGCAGTTTGAGGTTGCCAATGTCCCTGTTCATAATGTCCTTGATATGGCCTTCTATGCTCTTGCAGATCAGGCTATTGAGGCTGATGTACATATGATTAGCTGGGTCAGTGGATTGCTTTGCCTTTGTGTATAGGAATGACAGTGGATGTCCTTTGTGCAGATGGGATGACAATGGTGTTCAGGCTTTGGTTGACTACAGTGTACATATGTGTGGAAGGCCTAGTGATTGGCCTTGGTGGATGTGTCCAATTTGCACTTAAAGATAGCCTTAGGGTAATTCATCTGTAACCTTATTTGCTTGTTCAGACCAATGTGACATTGCTCCCACTTAGGCACCTGCTCCTTCTTGGCCCTGTCCAGCAATTATTTCCACCTATTATGGTATTTGTGTATTGCTGCTGTCCATCACAGACATTTACCCTACCTTGAGGGAGATGATGTTGTCCTGTCAGGTATTGCTGAGTCCATACAGCTAAGTAGATGCTCACATAGTATTGTGATGTGGGCTTGTACACTACTGCTAGATCCAACTGATGGGACGGTGGCTGTAAAGCTACTTCTACCTGCTCTGAGATATATATATATATATATATATATATATATATATATATATATATATATATATATGTGTGTGTGTGTGTGTATTTCTATATACATATATATGTATATAAAAGTACTACAGCTATGTATTTTTCCTCATGCTAAATGACTATAGTGCATGATGTGTTTGTAAAAACATTATAAAATTCCTACAGCTCAGATGGTGTAGAGGTATGCTGCTGTGATTGTAGTGTATATGGTCCTTGGTTAAAGACTTGGTAGTGATGACTTTTTATCATTAATATGAAATGACCATGATGCATGATATGTTTGTAAAACTCTACAATCCTCATGGCTCAGATTGTGTAGTGGTACATTGCTGTGATTGTAATGCACAGTGTCCTGTGTTTGAGACTTGCCAGCGTTGGTTATTTTGTTGCTGGGCAGGACAAGGGCTGATGGAGACAGAGTGATTAAAGCACTTTTAAGCAGTTGTAAGTGGATTTGTGCAGTTTTGCATGAAGCTAAGCGATGCTAAGAGATGGTTAAGTCCTTTTAGCTTCACTTAGCGGCGCTTACTCCCACTTACACCCATGCTAATTTTAATTAAAAAAAAAGAAAAAAAGGTGATAGGAAAGTGGTGAAATGGGGGCAAGCAGTGGGTAAAAATTTAGGAAAAGCAGCTAGGGATGTGCAGGCTGAGTGTAGGAAAGGACCATAGCTCTACATTTCGCCTGCAGCAACAGCTGTGAATAATGTGTAGAATTTGGAATTTACAGCCTCACACCCCACAGGGAGAGGTGTTGGCAACAGACATTTGTAGAATAATTTGTGGGTAGATTGATTAATTTCACTGTACATGTGAATGAAATATAGAGCTATGCATGGGGCAATGATTTTTTTGTGGGACAGATGCCCTTTTTTTAAGGTGACAATGGGATGTTGGGGAAGGGCTGTAGGTATGTTTGGGGAGGTAGGTTGGGTAGGAGGGGTTCCATTCACAGACAAACAAGACAGCAGACAGAGGCAGTATATGACACAGGAGGATGGTACACACCTTTGACATGGAAGGTGGTTGGGAATCTGAAGCCCATGAGCCCCCAAATGGATACAGTGAGACTGAGGTCCCTGCTCATGGGCAGTCACCACTGCACCTTCATGGCCCTGAAGGTGGTGGTGCTGAGGGCTGGACAAGAGGGGCAGCCTGCCTCTTGAGATGCACCAGGCAGCCCTCCATCTAGTGCAGCCATCCATCCAACTCCATGCAGATGACACTGCACACCATACCCTGGAACTGGTGGCCGGTGATGGTCTCCTCTCTGTGCCCGAGTCTGGGGTAGGATGGGCCTCATCCACTGAGATGGTTCCACCCAAAGGTGGTGCAGGACCAGTGGAGAAGACACTTCCAGGTTGGGTCCCACATGTGCTGGGGCCTGGTGCCATGGCCAGATGAGGTGGGACAGGCGGATAATCTGGGTTCTGCCTTACCAAACATGCTATGGTGTTGAGGTTTTACAATATATACTGGTTAGTTATGAACAAAACATTTCAAAATTAGTTATAACAGCATGCATGGGTGTTCCAATTAACCCCCTAAAATAGATTTGAAACAGTTGTAAAGCAAACAGAACACATGCATAAATGGAACAACAGTATGCATTGTAACAGTGTGCCAGTAACATTGACGGCAACAGGCCACCAACATTGCTATTTAAACAAGGTATATGCATTGTAACAGTGTGCCAGTAACACTGACAGCAACAGGCCACCAACGATGCTATTTGAACAAGGTATGTTAACATGCAACCAATCAAATATATGAACAATAATAGAACACAAGTCCCAACATTAGGTTTTGAGAACAACATACCCGTAGTATATAAATGATAATTATCAATGCAGATAAAGGGTTGGGGGAGAGACAAAAAGTACATTGACAACTGTACAGGCTTCTATTTTTCACAACAGTACTGCTCAATACTCTACTGGTATTCCCTCATTTTACATCTACCTATGTCCCATAGCTTCTGTAGCACAAACATACTTGTTAAACTGTTAATCTGGAATGGTATGGGGCAAACTGTGACAACCCTGGGTACATGACTAGAGGGGACTCATACATGTCAGGATTACATATCTGCCACAGAATGGGTACCCTGCACTGCTGTTATGTGAGTGTGCCTCTGGCATACTTCACCCGGTTTCCTATCTGTATCCAGGGTTAATGGCAGCAGTAACCACTAGCAGTGAAAGCGTGACACTTGAGAGACATGTATTGGGAAGAGTGTGTGTTGTATGTACCTATCCTGCTGTCATTTGCAGACACAGGGTTGGACAGTGGAACAGTTGTACATGGTGTATTAGTATACCCTTCATACAACTACTACCGACATTTCTTTACCTGTAATACCTGTGGAGAAAAATATCTGTTAACACTACCTGACTGTTTCTACATTTATTCCTGATTCCTTATGTGTAAATATGCACACTTCTTACTACCACTCCCTGGATTCGATCCATGTCTGGGTGTGCAAAATTAGCAACTAAGTGACTTCTCATCACAATGAGCAACTGAGAAACTGCTGTTTCTTGTTTGACTGGTTTCTGCCTAATACTCTCTTGGTTGGCAGTCTGACCTTGTAATCCTGAGATGCATGCATGGCAGATAGTTTACTGTGCATTAATCCTTTGAAATAATACAATCTGGACAGCAAAGGTTAACACATAGCAATGCTGCATGGGACATACTGTAATACATTACACATTACTATTCAGGGTTCAGAGCTTAGTGCAGTATATATTTCATATTTCATTTATATCTTTTTTTTACAGCTCCACAATCTATAGTTTTTTAACAGCTGATTCTCAGAACAACCTCAGTTAATGCATGCTGTCAAACCCATAATTGCTGTAGAGAACCTGTATACATTCTATTTCTACAAAACCTTACTGGAGTAAACACAACAGTTTGTGGTATAGAGCTTTATTACAGTGACATGACACAGTGCTTTAGTAACACATATCCTGTAGATCAATATTAGTCTGACAAACGTTATTTATTCTGTTGACACAGTAACAGCATACCTACTGGCAGCAAACAATGTACTTCTTCTTAGTTATTTTCACTATATACTGCAAGATAGATTTGTACTCACCAGCCTGTCGATGCAGCCTTAACAGTCTGTCAGCATGGGCTTCGATGTTGCTAACCCTCTCTGCTGCAGCTGTAGGTGAGAAAAACAAACATTATACATACCTGTCTATCACATACTCAGGCTAGACTTTGGTACAAACTACTTGATACTGATACTTACACACTACTGGAGTATTCCATGCCTGTGCATCTTGGATCTACTGGGCCAAGAGTGCCCCCTTCCTCAGCTTTAGGTCGGCATAAAGGTGCCATACCTGCTCACCAGTTTTGGGGGATGCCAGTAGCATTGGTGAGATCATATGCAAGATGGTCCCAGGCTTCTGCTTTGTATTGTGAGCCCCGGTAATTGCCCTGCAGCAGTCTATCATCATAGTTTTCTACAAGGAGTCCAGTCATGACCCTGGACTCCTGAATACCCCAGTGCTGTGCCCAAAAGCACATTCCTTCACCAATACCCAACATAGTACCTTCACAGATCAGCTACAACAGGCTCTAGCAATATTCCCACCTGTGTGGTTTAAATAAGGCCATATTCCCACCCTCTGCTGTCATTGGACCATATTGAAAATGCTAAGCTCAGCTAAGCGGTGCACAAATCCATTAAGCTGAGTTGAACAGTGGTTAAAGGGGTAAATGCTGAGCACTGCTTAACAGTGCACAAATCCACTCAGTTGAGCTAACTGCCACTTAGAATTTACATCTAAGCAATGCTTAAACTGGCTAAGCATAGCTGAGCACTACTTAGCATTGTTCAGTTTTTATTTTAAAAAAACTAAAAGGATTGTAGATTAATTCATCATTCCTGACATATTATTAAGTGTATATGATTTACATTACATGACATACCCCTTATGTGCTTTCATTACATTACCATGGGGTGTGACTATACTGTATGGGACACTTGTGTATACATGGGTGATTTCATATGTTATATGCACTCACACTTCCATTTTGGACCAGCTATACTACCCTTGGTGACAAGTATCACTCATTACATAATTTAACATAAAAAAATTACTTTCAACAATGCTTTCCCATGTAAAATAAAGTGAATGCTTGCATGCAAAGCCAGGACTAATCACTATGCTATCTTGTCATTAGGATTTTAGCTATACATTTTATTTAACTGCTATGAGATGTTTACCCAATGCTGAGCAGAAGGCCGTAACGTGCAAACCCGCTAAGCTATGCTTAAACATACCTTATAATGGGGAAAAAATGGAAAATAATGAAAGCACTTTATTTACATGCATCAATACTCCTTGTCAGTCACCATAAGGGCAATTGTAAGGAGACATATAGGGACAGATTTTAAATATTGCTCTTACAAACTTCAAAAGTTGATAGAATAATAGGTTTTGCATTAGCATGACTTTTCAGATGGAGGTGGTGTCTTAAACTCAAATGCTTGCCATTATTTAATGACTCAAATCTTCTGTTATTTGCCAGGTAGGGACAGATATTTGGGGGAACACACCAAAATATGATGCAGAGGTAGACATCTGTATATTCTGTGGAAACGTGTACAGTTGAGGGGTATGGCCGTATGGCACTTTTGCAATGCATGGGTTGTGTGACAGCACTGTCACAAGCATAATCTGTATCTCTGTAGGCCAGACAGATTGCTTCTAAACAAAAGTTTACTTCTCAAAATGAGCACAAGTAAGTGAATTAGTAAGTTTGTTTAGGTGGGCTCAGCAAACTGTAAGTTTTATCTTAGCCAACCATACTGGAAGTCCAAAACTCAAGTCTTTCAGATAAACCTACTAACCTTGCTAGGATATGTACATCAGTACTATTAATTGTGAAATGGAAACAAATGCAGAGATCACAGAATGTGAGGCAATATGGGGAGCTCAAGTTCTACATCATTTGTAGCTAACAAAAGCCTAGCACAAGCTACCAAACATATACATACCTCTCAATCTTCGAGCATTAAAAATCATAGCACTGACCTTTAAAAGAATCATAGCATGGGGTCAGGAAGAGGAGCACTTTCTTACTTTTCATAATACAATGTCTTCATATACAAGATCCGATGTAGCTATGGAATAGTTGAATTGTCTCTGTTTACTTAGTAAACAATGTATGTACCTATAAACAAGGCTGACTTCATGAGGAACGTCAGTAACTCTAGGAAGAGTGTGGCTATATCGGTGGGCCAAAATCCTAGCCCTATGCCAAAATAATAGCAGATGAGAAGTACATGAAGACAGCAGTGGAATAGCATTGTCTTGTGAACACAAGAAGACATAGACAAAAATTGAAATACAGAGTAGAGGAATAAGCCCTGGAATTCAAAAAGGCTTATTGCAATGCTAAAGCCTGAACTTCTTAGGTTCTCATGTCATGGTAAGCCTTCCTGATTCAGAGACCTCTCTCCCACTACAGTTTTCCACTGGTGGTGAATGATGTAGCATAAAAATCGGTCTCAATGGGGAAGCCACATGTAAATCCAGCAATGTAACCATCTGCTCTGTCCCAGAAATGACTATGACTCTAAACTAATTGAATCAATCTGCTGACCTATTTCTTTCTCCCTAGAAGGGAAAAAGTGAGCAATGCCTTTTGAGGGCATTCATGCCCATTCACTGTTATGGAAGTAGTCCCGGTACAGGTATGTAATAAATGAATGGATACATGTGTTCTGGGTAGTCACTGTACAGAGAGTAAGTAGAAAGCTGACTCTGTATGTGTGTGTGTGTGTGGGGGGGTCCCCTGTATCACAGTCAAGTCTCCTTCCCTCTGTGCTATCTAGCCAACTGAGATTGTTTTCAATCAGAACATCAAAACCCACAACTGGGTTTCATCTAGCATGCATCTCAATCTCAGAAAGCTTTTCCCTTTATTAAACACACACACACATACACACACACACACACACACACATGCACACACACACACACACACACACACACACACACACACACACACACACACACACACACACACATGCACACACACATGCACACACACACACACACACACACACACACACACACACACACACACACACACACACACACACACACACACACACACACACACGAAAAGAACAAGCCAGAACAAAGCCACATCACACTGGCCTGCCTGTAGTGGCAACATGTACATTGTAAATAACAGAAGTAAAATGGGTGTGTTTAAAACGCTGCAAGGCAAAGTGAACAAGTTCAAGGAACCCATTCCCAGTATTATACTTTAAGACCTACCTATGAAGTAGGATTCAAAAGAAACTGGGACACTGCAGGGATAACACAGACAATTAAGTTAAAATGAATATTATACCATGCTTTTTTGCATGTGGGGCATACAGATGACACTTAAGGGGCTAACCTGAGTAGTACATGTAATAAATATAATCAGTCTATGAGCATCTCCAGTTACAGTTAAATCAGCTACTCTGTAAGGCTATATCTAAGTAAATAAATGTTAATTTTACTGCTGTTGCTGTTGTGACAAAGGGAGATACTGCCAGCACAGCTATCAGGAATTTTGTAAATAATTATATTTCATTTGTGAATACCAACATGATCTATATAAGATGCTTGTGTTACAAATGTATTAGAACTGCATGTCATATGTATATCAAATTGATCTATACAAACGTGTTAAAAAAGGTATTTTATAAAGTGCTTGTGCTTAAAATAACATGATCTGTATAAGATGCTTGCGTTACAAATGTATTAGAACTGTATGTCATATATATATCAAACTGGTCCATACAGATATGTATGTTAAAATAGGTATTTTATAAAGTGCTTGTGCTAAAAATGTAACGACAGGGTGCACTACAAGAATAGAACAGAAATTTACATGTACTATTGTAACTGTTTAAATGCATATATGGTAACAGCGGAAACTGGAATACAGGAGGTTAACTTAAGAAAAACAGCTGAAATTAAATTACTTTATAAGCCAGGCCAGAGACATAATGTCTGTGCTGAGAAGTTTTCTGTATTGTCTTCAGAGTGAGCTAATTACTATCTCTGAAGTATGAAGGAATGTAATTGTTTTATGACCTCCAGCATCTGCCAAAGATCTGAAGTCTGCATTTCCACAGGTATATACTAAATACTGCCAACCTCCAGCAGTGGGGGGTTTCACCTGGGATAGAGTCAGATGACAAGAGATTATGTCATTCTGCAAGCTATCCCAACAGTAGTATTTGAGATATTAATTTGCGAACTATCTAAGAGAGAAAGCATTCTGTATTGTGTCTTGGACCTGACAAGAGCCATTCACCACACATGTGCCTTGCTCTGATGAAGTAAGTAAATAGGGAACAGTATAATTTTCTTTGAGATAGTCAGGAATATAGAAAAAGCTTAGTTTAGATATTTTTCTTTATTTATCTGAGACTGTCCTGCAATGTTGTTTTAAATGTTTCCTGTAATTTTGAACTCTGATGTCACTGTGAATATATACTATTTTCTTGTTCTTTTATTATTTATTATAAAATACATTTAAACCATTCATTGTGGCTGATCTGTCTAGAGATATTTAAGTATTGAGAGTACCTGCATATTTATTTGGAGACACTGTGCGAGCCTCTTCTAATAGCCTTGCTCTTGGTCAAACTACTATTTGTATTAATATTAGCATTACACAGTAAGATTGGACACCGTTTGTTAAGGGCCTTAAAGTAGCTGATAAAGTGTTGGCTAGTGACAGTGATAGCTACCTTATAGTCTGGGCAAAAGGGTGGATAGCTAGTAAACCTGTGTCAGCCTTTCTCAGGTGTGCATGTGTGTGTGTGTGTGTGTGTGTGTGTGTGTGTGTGTGTGTGTGTGTGTGTGTGTGTGTGTGTGTGTGTGTGTGTGTGTGTGTGTGTGTGTGTGTGTGCACAGCAAACCTCATAGAAAGTGTGTGTGTCAGCTACTTAGGCAGGGACATGAAGCACTGGTTGGACAGAGAGGGTGCTGGAGGTCTTGGTTTGGCCACTCAGCTAAGATCGCAACTCTATAGCTATACCAGTGGGGACTCTTATTGAGGATCTGGAGAAAGAGGGAGAAATCAGCCCCGGACTGACTGTGGTCTCTGTGTGCTCTTAGGGGAACTTGCACTTGATGCAGAGAGCTGCATCTGGAAATACTGTATGTGTACTTGTCATCCTCACAGTGTACATCCCACTCTGTTGCCAGTGGTGAGGACTGAGGCTCCTTGATTACTGGTCTAGTGGTGGGTCATCACATTATTGGTGGGCAGTGGTGGGAACACCACATCATATACTGGGATTCAGTAGTGTGGATATTGAACTCCTGTAGCCTGTAAACCATGGTCACAAAAGAAACTGTCTGTACTCTCAAGCAGCCACACAGTCAGCATTCAGAGTTTCATATCACAATAATTTTATTTACTTTTTGTTAGCTTAGTTAATCAGGGAGAGCAGGCAAAGATGTCAGCAGAGGATTATGCCAAGCTGACAAGCAGCCAATTAGCTGAAATGTGCCAAGCCAAAAGACGGATGCCTGCCAACCTCACTAAAGCAGAAATTATTCAGCCTTAGACACAGCTGCATCACGGACCACCAACCAGGAGGACAACCAGACTGACCTTGGGGATTCAGTAAATGGACAGTTCAACTTTGCCTTAAAAATCCATCTGGAGTTAAACAGACTTGAACTGGAGACCAAATTTTTGGAAATAGAATCAGAGAGCCTGCAGCCTTTGGAGGTCAAAATAGAATCAGCAGAGAGACCGAGACATCTGGAAACCTAAGAAAATGAGAAAGTTCAACAGACTCTGAGGGAGAAGATACAGGAAATGTTTAAACTAGGGGTGCTCCAGGAGTTCAGCAGTCATTGGGCCTCTGCAGTGGTGCTGGTACCAAAGAAGAATGGCAGAACCAGGTTCTGTGTGGACTACAGGAAATTAAATAGTCGCACAGAGGCAGATGCTTACCCCATGCCTAGGATAGATGAAGCCCTAGGGAAGCTGGGTGGGGCTAAGTATCTTACCACTATTGATCTTACCAAGGGCTATTGGCAGGTGTCCCTGACTCCCAATGCTAGAGAGAGAGGTCAGCCTTTGTGACTCCTTTCGACTTGTATGAGTTCATGAAGATGCCCTTTGGGATGAAAAATGCTGCAGTGACTTTCCAGAGGCTGGTAGATCATATCCTAACAGAAGCAGGAGATTTCACCCTTGCTTTTTCTGGACGATATTGCCATCTACAGCCATTCATGGCAAGAGCACCTGCAGCATTTCAGAGAGGTACTGGACAGACTACAGAGGGCAGGGTTGACCATTAAGCCCAAGTGTTAGGTGGGCATGGCAGAGGTGTCCAACCTGGGACATAGAATGGGAAGTGGTAAGATCAGGCCGGAACCTGCCAAAGTAGAAGCAATTCAGGCATGGCCTGCCCCTGTTACCAAAAAGCAGGTGAGGGTATTCTTAGGTACAGCAGAGAACTACAGTAAGTTTGTCCCCAATTATAGTGCCACAGATGCTCCCCTCACAGACCTCACAAGAAAAAAACAGGCCATATATGGTAGTGTGGACTCCAGCATGTGAGCAGGCATTTCAGAAGCTTAAAGGAGCTTTGGGAGGACCCCCTGTGTTAGCCAGTCCAGATTACAGCAAATAATTTGTTGTGCAGGTGAATGCTTCAAACCATGGGATGGGGGCTTTACTCAGCCAGGTTTCCTCAGGAGGAGAAGAGCACCCAGTGGTATATCTCAGCTGTAGGCTCAAACCCAAGGAGAAATGCTATGCAGCTGTAGAAAATGAATGTCTAGCCATAGTGTGAGCACTGCAGAAACTTCAGCCTTATCTGTATGGAAGGAAATTCACTGTAGTTACAGACCACAATCCCTTAACATGGCTACATTGAGCCAGCCAGCAAAATCCCAAGTTACTAAGGTGGAGCCTAGGGTTGCAGGCATATGATATGATAGTGCGGGAGGGAATAGTATAATTCTCTTAGAGATAGTCAGGAATATAGAAAAGCTTAGTTTAGATATTTTTCTTTATTTATTTGAGACTGTCCTGCAATGTTGTTTTAAATATTTCCTGTGATTTTGAAATCTGATGTCACTGTGAATATATACTGAGTAATTCTTGTTCTTTTATTATTTAGTATTATATTTAAACCTTTCATTGTGGCTGATCTGTCAAGAGATATTTAAGTTTTGAGAGTACTTGCATATTTATTTGGTGACACTGTGTGGGCCACTCCTAATAGCCTTGCTCTTGGTCAAACTACTATTTGTATTAATATTAACATTACACAGTAAGATTGGACACCCTTTGTTAAGGGCCTTAAAGTAGCTGATAAGGAGTTGGCTGGTGGTAGTGATAACTACCTTATAGTCTGGGCAAAGGGGAGCATAGCTAGTAAATCTGTGCCAGCCTTTCCCAGGTGTGTGTGTGTGTGTGTGTGTGTGTGTGTGTGTGTGTATGTAAGTTAAACCTCCAAGAGTTTGTGTGTCAGCTACTTAGGCAGGGACATGAAGCATGGGTTGAACAGAGAGGGTGCTGGAGGTCTTGGCTTGGCCACTCAGCTGAGATCTCAACTCTACAGCTGTGCCAGTAGGGATTCTTACTGGGGATCTGGAGAAAGAGGGAGAAACTAGCCCCAGACTGACTGCAGTCTCTGTGTACTCTTAAGGGAAAGTGCACTTGATGCAGAGCTGCATCTGGAAATACTGTGTGTGTACTTGTCATTCACCCAGTGTATGCCCCCCACTGTTGTCAGTGGTGAGGATTGAGGCTCCTTGATTACTGGTCCAGTGGTGGGTCATCAGCTGTTTCTACTGAAGATTAGATTTCTTATAAAAGCTTTTAAATCATTTAAGGTGTTTGGACTTTACATTTGATATACCATATCTTCTGTTTTATTGAAATGAGAATTAAAGATCCCAGCACACACACTCAATTTGCATAGGAGTTGGACAGAATGGTTTTTAACTGCAGATGACATTAAATGAAGGCAAGAAAACAATACTTCTTTGTAGTTGTGGAGCCGAAACCTACAGTTAATGAAGACTCACCTAGGAATAATAAACCAAGTGAGAAGATATAAAGGCAAATGATAGGCTTATTACAGAATAATTTTGATCTTAAGTCTAGTGAGATTCTATAGTGATATACATTTGAAAATGGTACTAAAAATCTTAATGAGTCTGCTTCCAGCCATATGACTGAGCTAAAAAAATTACAACAAATGATGAGATGAAATATATAACAAATTAATGATAAAAAGCAGGTTATTTTCAGCAAGTAAACCTACTGTTGAAAATACCTAAGTATTGCATTTCCTTTAGAAATACTAAATAAAAATGTACAAGATTCGAAGGTTAAATAGATTGCAGTCATATGTGATCACATAAGAGAATTATATAATAACAGAACACTGTCTCTAGTATGTAGAATCCAGAAAAGGTAGAACATGCTATGTGTGTATAAATACACACCCCACATTTTTGTTATCATAAATTTAAGTGGGAAAGTCCAGTCTTATAGTAGAACTGATCATAGGGAATGTATGAATATTTTAAAAAAACTATTAAAAAGCTGTCCTTATAAGAACTAAAAGAAAGCTTATCAATGATTGCTTACATTTTGCTGGAAAGAGATATAGGAAATGTTCAATGAATATAATAAGTACAGAGTACTCAATGGCATCAATTTGCAAAACACAAGTATAAAAAAGTTAACCTATTCCTGGTATAACCACAGATGGAAGATATGCATCTCAATTTATAGTTAGAAATTGGAAGTAGTACAGTCCTGATGGTTGACAGGTCTTTTAAAGAACTCAGTGACACAGCTTTTAAATTTATTGATCGTGTACTGTGAACATATACACAAGAAGTGGGAATCATGAATATGAACATTGCAAAAAAAGGAACAAAAAATACATTTGATTATACTGAAAGGTAATAATCCCAATTTACTAGGAAGAAATGGATAAGCGTGTTTCATGTAGAATGGAGGTGCGATTCATTTGGAATGGAGACAAATTAAACATAAACATTTTAAAAGTGAAGCTTTAGAAACATGAAACAGGGTTAAGAAAAGAAAGGGATGCTGTCAAATCAGTATCATACTAATGCATCGAAAAGGTTACCTGTTTCAGGAAAAACCTACAGACTTGGACATGTCTAATCACACTTTAAAGTTAGTCATTCACACAAAAGCATTTAGGCTTTCCAAGACAATCAGAATAACTTCAGCTGAGCTGTGATTCATAGAAGCCATTCATACCAATGGGCAATGCCCTCAAATGTGCTTATGCTTATGCAAATGTTGAAATAATGAGAGGGAAATGAGAAGTGATGTAAAACTACTTACACTAATGAAGTATATTTTCACCACTTTAATTTGTAGTCAGATTTCTTCCATTTCTCCACGCAGGTCACAGGTGTGCTATATAAAGGGAAGACTACCTAAGTGCTATCAGTTGCTGTGAGCTTTGCTACTTCTAGGCCAGAGTTGCTTGTCTTGGCTGGGCCAAAATTGATTTCACCCAGTGGCACTCACCAGTCAAGTACACAAAAATATAAGCAAAGAATTACTCATTATAATTTTGATAATCAGGAATTCCTTTATTGGTTCAGAGTGGGCAGGAACATTATAAGGGTCTTACTGGGTTTGTTTGAGCCCTATAGGGGCACCGGAGCAATGCTTGGACAATTAAGCATGTAATGTCCTCATTGTACTTGTCATAGGATCATAGGAAGTTTCTAGGCTAATGGACCGAGGGCCCTTACAAGCCTAGCCAAATTTTACCCTTGTTACCATGATCAACATCTATTGCCCCTGTCCAAGAGGGACACAGATGGAACCTCCAGGGTGAATTTAAAGTTACCCATGCAGTCGTCCTGATTGTGTTTAAAGAGGACCTGTTTGATGTGAAGTTAGAGTCTGTTCCAAAGGTGTGGTAACTTCTGGGAGATAAATCTGTCCCTCCAGCAATTTCTATTGATGTCACATACCAGGTTTAGGTCTTTAGAGTGAGTAACCCATGTGCCATTGCCTTGAGGATGTGCAGCATTTCCAATAAAGTGGGGTCAGAGATCACCTTATATGCAAGGTAGAGATCACCTTTGAGTAGTCTGTATGAAACAGAATAAAGTGACAGCAATTTCAGCCGATCCACATAAGATAGCTGCTGAAGACCTTGAATTTTTTTTGTGAGGAACCTTTGTGGTCTCTCCAGTTGCTTCAGGTGCTTTGAAAGGTACATGCCAAAATGGGCATTGTACTCAGTTATTGGCCTAATGAGTGAAGTTTACATGGAGGTGATAACTTCGCTTTTTTTCTTGAGGCAATGCCCTTACTTATGAGGTGAACCATACAGAATTCCCTTCTTAGCAGTCTGAAGACATGGTGATCAAAGGCAAGGTTGCTGTCAATCTGAGTGCCCAAATCTTTCACCACTGATTTCATACTTAGTTTATTGCCATTGATGTGGCAATTTTCAGGAACATCACTTTTGCTGAAAGAGATGATAACAAATACTTTGGCACTGAGTTTGAAGCCACAACTTTGCACCAGTCATTTGCATAAGAGCTTCTTGAAGGATGTTGACATCATTTGGAGATTCTATGAGCACGCCCAGTTTGCAGCCATCTGCAAACTTTGTCAGCCACCGTCCCTTAGTTTTAGCTTGTACTTCAGAGAAGTAGATTCCAAACAGTACAGGTCCCAGGACTGATCCCTGTGGAACACCACTGGTAACGGGTCTGCTGTTCGATGTGGATTCCCCTATTTTGACTGTATGGGTTCTATCAGAGAGCCAGTTTGTAACTCACTTTACGATATAAGGGTTAATGTCTAGCTGGGGGAGTTTGTCAGTGATGCCTGAGTGAGGGATAGTGTCAATTGCTTTGGCCAGGTCTAGGTAGGCCGTATGCACAGATTTTCCCTCGTCCAGGGTCCTTGTGACTGTCTCGAAGAAGTCCACCAGGTTTAACAAGCATGATCTCCCCTTGACAAATTCAAACTGGGTAGGGTCTAGTGTTTGAAGATTACTTATATCTTTGTTGATAAGGTCCATGATGATTTGCTCAATAGCTTTACAGATGAGGCTAGTCAGGCTAATAGGTCTGTAGTTCATGGGGTCAGTAGAAACACCACCTTTGTGCAGGGGGATAATGGTGATCGTTTTCCATTCATCTGGGATGAAGCTGTTTAGATTGTAATTGAAAAGAGTAGCCAATGGTGGGGCTAATTCTTGTTTGAGCCCATGTAGGATGCAGCCTGGGATTTTATCAGGTCCTATTGATGCTGTGTTTTTGGCCTTAGAGAGGGAATTTATGACCTGCTCTTTAGAGATACAAGGTAGGGGACAGGTGGTAGGGATGTCATGAAGTACCTGTGGTGAGGACGGGAGAGTGAAGTTATTACCGAACCTGTTGGCTAGCAGGTTAGCTATGTCCACCGGCTCAGTGTATGTGCTGCTATTAACTACCAGTTCAGTGCAAATTTGAACTTTACCTTTTAGGTTATGGATGTAACTAAAGAATGCCTTATGGTTGTTCTTGATTGAAGAAGCTAACTTGGATTCGTAGTTTGCCTTTGAAGACTTCACAAGAAGTTTTATTTCCTTATTTAAAATGAGGAGGGAGTGTCTCCATTTTTGAGCCCGCTCCTTCTTACTCTTGTACAGCAGTTGCTTCCTTTAATTGTAAAGCCTGTTAATGGTGGTTGTCCAACAGGCAGGTTTTCTTTTCCTTGAAGAGTTTGTTTTGGTCCTAACAGGTACTGCCGAGTCAATGCAGTTACACAGGTGCTTGTATAGGGCATTGGTGTAGAGCTCGGCATACTTACCAGTTCTGTCTGAGGGGGGAAGGTGCAATGAAGCTACTTATACCATCCTGTAAGAGGTTATAATCTGCTTTGGAGAAGTTGTTTAGTCTAGTTGCTGCTAGGGGAGAGTTAGGTGTGACAGTAACCTCAAATGAGACTGATTTGTGGTCATATCTCACCAGGGATAAACTCACAGTGTGGTAGCTCCAGTGGTTCCCATATTTCTAAGCACCAGATCCAGGATGTTGGCATCCTTGGCAGTCGTGTCAACCAGCTGGTCCAGAGCACTAGAGTTAACAAAGTTGAGGAACCTTTGGGCAGGTAAGTTTGAGCATGAGTATTTCACCCAGTCAATGCTAGGGTTGTTAAAGTGACTGAAAACTATGGTGTTAGGATGTATCTTGATAGACTGAAGGTGATCCAAATAGGCAGAGTGGGTGTCCTGATTCATGCAGGGTGTCCTACTAACAGATAATTGCACCTGAAGTATCTCTAAGGCATCATCCGATCTGTAGGTGTATTTATCCTTAATGAATATTGATACACTGTCTCATTTAGTTTTCTTGCCTTCAGTTTGTGGTCTTAACATGTGGAAGGAGATGTAACCCAGTATGACTGGGGTGTTCTCCACAGCCTTGAACCCGGTCTCTGTGACTGCACAAATGTCTGCATCCTCCAGGGTGAGGACTGCTTCCAGTGAGTGCAGTTTCATGTTAATACTTCTAGCATTTAGCAACATGACCTTAAGGTTGTTTTTGGTTGGTATATTTTATGTCGGGAGTTTTGTCCTTGTGACACTGCCTAAAAACGTCACTATGGGGGTGACAAGAGCCTTAGCCAGGAGCCGAAATCCCAGGGGTGACAGATGAAACACATCTCTGGTAAAGCATCGAGGTCTGTCGATCATGTTATATCAGGCTGACAGATACTAGATCCCCTTAAAATGACACCAAAACCTCAGCCAATTATTGAAGTCAATCATTTTCTGTTTGTATTGAGGAATTATTCTAGGTGAATTAAAATGCTGCTTAAGGCTAAGGACATACATGCCTGAGACACATAGTCCAAGACCTCAATTATATCTCTCTTCATATAGTCCAGAGAGGTATGTCACAAGTCAATCACACCAACATGGACTATGACAGAGTCATTACAGTACCTGTTGTTGAGAAACTTGAGTGCATGTGTGATATGGCAGATCCTAGCACCTGACAGATAGCTGACCGTGACCCTCTCATTATTCAGCCTGGTGAGAGGCACATCTGTGGGAACCTTCCAGAGACAGATTGAGGACACATTGGGTATATCACAGGCTTCTGCCTTAAGGATATTGCAGCAGTTTCTGGATGTACTCTTGGCACATGTGGATCAGTACATCTATTTCTTGGGTATCATTTCTGGACCAAGCTAGGACTATACTTTCCTTTAATGGGCTGTCATATTTCCTTCAGGAAATTGGTGGGATAAATTGCATCCATGCTGCAATTAGAGCCCCTCTTCATCCACAGGGGCAGCAGTAACACAATGGGAAGGGATAACATTCCATTAATGGCCAGGTAGTGCGTGATGCATGGGTGCACCACCAATGTCTGCCCAGCATCCTGGCAGTGCACGATTCACATATCTGGCATACTAGCTCACTCTACACCTCATCTTGCATGGTAGAATGCCCAGTATTCATCTTGTCAGTAAATAGAACAATTAAAGTAGTTATTCATGCTAAAGTATATTGCCAAATACTACTTTTTTCTCTTCCTCCATCTCTTTTTTCCAGGTGACGCTGGATAAGCCCTGGAGCCATGACTCCAATGAGAAATCCATGTGGAGGAGACATATAATACATCCCTGTCACAGACCTCTGTTGTTATTTTTTATGGTGTTTGGCCTCCTGAAGAGCCATTTCAGGTTCCAAGATGAGCGTGGGGGTGCCCTTCAGTGACCCAGCTAATACGTGCAGAATGATTACTGTCTGTTGCATTATGCATGACGTTATCAAGCATTGGTCTGGTCGTGAAGTGACTCCTGCTGTCATTGCAGCTCCCAGTTCTAGTCCCACTATGGCTAATAATGACCAGCAGGCAGCAGTAATAAGGGACCCCATGTGGCAGGTTTATGCAGGTAAAGATGAGGTATCTAGTCCAGAACTATGGATCATGACATTCAGGTTAGCATTTCCTTTATTGTAAAAAACACATAGAATACAACTGATGCATGCAGTGATAGCTTTGGACTATGCTATGTGATGTACAGTCTGTTGTCAAGATCTCTAATTTGTTTGTTCGAGCCAGAAAGGGATTTCTTCCTCTACTGAGCCAGTTCCCTCTTGCTCTTCGACGTTAGTTTCTCCCATTTGATTCTCGGCTGGAGCACCTTCTGTGTGGAGTCTGCATGTCCTCCCGGCGGTCGAGTGACATTAAAGACATGCAGGCAGGTGCAAGTGTGAATGGGCGTGCCTTTGTTGAAGGTTGGGCATTGGGCTGGCAACTCGGCACCATAAAAATCCACTGCCAATCATGAGCGGACCGGAGTTCCACTATGGCGACCCCTAACTGGGAAAAGCCAAAAGTCAGAATCTTGAGTTTATCTAGAGAGGATTTTGTTATGTTGGGAAGCTGGTTATTTTGACACTGCCTAAAAAAGGCACAATAGGGGTGGCTAATGCCTTTGCCAGTATCCAAAAATCTATATTTGTTTGAGTTGCTAGGATGTGATACACAATGTTGAATGGGCAAGAATTATAATTTAGATTACTGAAAACCTGACATTCAGATAACTTCATTATTTTTTTAACTATGTTCCGATTTTGGCTAGTCTATGGACATTTGCTTGTTCCCACAAAAAGCTTGGGATTGTTGCAAAGTGCTGTGGACTTCGAAATCATCCACAGCATCTCCATGTCATTTTGAAATGAGTTCATGTAACACTGGACACGCATTCAGTCATCAAACTGACAAAATCTGCTGATATACCTCAGGACATGTATGCGTATTATTATGATTTATGTAGATGTATATAAATTAGCCTAATTTGCATATAATACACATAAATAGCCTTGAATTTTTGCCAATAAGTTGAGTATCACCATATTAATTTACAAATAGATAAAATAAGCAACAAATATATTAGGATACCACAGACATACTACAGTAAGGAAATATTTTTTAAATTGTTATTAAATAAGAAACACTTAAAATATTTCAATATTGATTTAAGGCTCATTTGCAATGAACTTAGATGTATGTTGTGCGTGTTATGAGAGCACTGGCTGACTGCTAAATTTTTACAATTTTTAAGGTACATTTCATGACAGCAGCAGTGGAACTGATTAGCGATGACAGAAAATGATCATTACAGAGATGTAATTTACTGATTGTGCATATATGGGTATAACTGCAGTAATTTACAATGGAGGTTTTACTCTGATAAGGACGTGAACAAGCATGCATGATGAATCTGATTTATTTTTGGTAGTGACAGTGAGGAATAAAAATGGCAGCATTAGCTGTACATGACAATAACACAGGATAGGGCAAGGATTTTTGTGACAAAAGTGATTGAACTGTTGTTAACATATATTACACTTTGGTATGAACATATTGAGGTTTCTATTAGGTGGATGTATCGGTTTGTGTTAGGTAATAGTTACTGTGGTTGGCCAGAATAGCTGGTGGTTGTTTTGTACTTTAAAAGTTGATTAAATCCAAACATTACTGTCACACATTCTTACTGTGGCCTTTTTCTTAACATGTAGTCCTGATGGAGAATAAGGGATCAAAGTGTAGAAAGGATAACTTCGTACACGAGGAAACTTGTGTCCTCCTGGCAGAACTCAGGACGTAAGGGAAACTTCATTTTGGTAATTGGGGGGAAAAAAGCTGAGTGGAACAAGGTCTGGAGTCAAGTAGTTGTTGAAATCAACACAAATGGTTGCAGAAAGCAACCACTGGCACAGTGCAAGAAAAGGGCAAATCAGTAGCATCTGCTAGAAGCAAGGTCAGACAGAATGCAATTTCCTATACCACTATGGGGGGGGGGGGTGGACATAGACTTATTCAGTTAATGCCAGATGATCAATACCTTCTGTCCATCCATGCAGTGACTATATCTCAGGTGACAGTGCAACAGGAATAATTAGAGGTTGTGTGGACACTGTGCCAGATTAACAACGTCTGCAGCAGCAACACTTATCTGCTCATGAAGGTTGGCTTAAAACCAGTAACACACAGGTGGGCCTGCTACATCACTAAATAATGAAAATGAAGGCAGTGTACATACTAGGTGTCCACTCACCCCCTTGGAAGCATACTTTATTGTAATTATTATTATTATTATTATGATTATAATTATTATTAATAATGTTTTCCAATAATTTTTTACAGAGTCAGCATCAAAAGCAAACAGTTCAATTATACCAATACATTAGGATGCTTTCAGCACAAAATGGATGTTGCTGCTGCTGATGATAACACAGTCATATTTATGAGGCAGCCTAAGGGAAGTGGCAGGCAGTCTCCCAGTTTAACTGCAGGTTTTCTCACTTCACAACATGTTAGGAATTTTGCATAAAGTGACAGTACAAATCAAAGTCAAGCAAAACTTGATATACCATTCAAGGTTGTACCAGACAAACAGTCCTGTGCCTCTACACCAGTATCTCCAAACTCGGGGGAACACTTTGAGAGTGATGGCAGGTATTCAGAGGCAACTGTGTCCAGAGTGACACCTTTACAAAGGGAAACCAGGCACAAAAATTTCTTACAGCTACCCTTGGAAACACATAAAGCATTGGCTGCCCAACAGGAAGTGTGTCGTGACATTGTTAGGGCTCAGAGAACTGCCACAGAGAGTCAGATGGAACGATCAGGGTACTCCAGGGTATATTGATGATTTCCAGTACTACTACAAAATGGCAGAGAGCAGGGATAATGCCATGGTCACACTGGTGCATAGCATGGTGACACATCAATTATCAGTGGCCACCTCCATTCATACACCAGTTAGGAGATAACAAGGTCAAACTAGAATCATTCTTGCAAGGGGAAGAGGATGTTGTACGGTCAGAACATGTGTGAGGAGATCACATGATACTACCATTGCTTATTGAGACTGTGCACAGCACACTATATATAAAAATGTTATAATTCCATTACACTCAGCCCTCATCAGACCAGTAATTGAGTACTATGCTCCCTTTTGCATGTACCTCACTAGACACCTGCAATAGCTGGAGAGACCACACTGTTTTCTCATGAAGAAATTACAGGGTACACAAAATAAGTCTTATGCTGAAAGACTGAAAGCCCTTTCACTGTATTCTGTCTCCTACAGATTGCTAAGATGTGCCTGGCATACAGGGCAGACTCTGACCCGGCTCTGATGAAAATGCTACACATTTGTAAATCAAAATGCAGGAGGTTCACTCACTCCAGGGATATTATCCTAGCCTCTGACATAAACAGGTTATGCTGGCGTGATAGATACATCTCTCAGAGACTACCACTTCTCTGGAACAAGCTTCCAGTTCACATGAAGCAGAGCCCCTCTCTGACCCTCTTCAAACATACCCTAAATCAATGGATGGGTGACCGCAAATCCATTCCTGGGATGGTGCCTATGTCCCTCCTGGACAGAGGAAGCCCATATTAACTACCATAGACCTTTACCTGTGGGAACTTCACTCACCTAACCACTGAAAATTGAAGCAACTCAGGATAGATACGGCTAGGCTTGTAAGGGGTCTTGGGCCATAAGCCTAGTAATCTCATCTCCTATGAACCTATGAACATGCAACTTTTGAACAAAGAGACATATCAGTAATGTGATAACAGATTTTAATAATATATATATATATATACACAAATGTCACATATCTGTATTAAAATAATAACCTGTATATGTAACTCTGTAAATCCTGCACTAGGTTACAAGTACTACTAATGGTGACTGGATTTATAAGGTTATAATATAAAAATTGCAATTATGCATTTATAATTTATTACCATTGCAAGAAAAGAGTAGTAATAGTAACAGTAGATGAAGCTAGTTTTGTGCCGGCAATAGAAATATAACTAAAACAGCTGCTTATCTGAGTTATTTGTTGAAAAAGTACTTGTAACTGCACATACAACTTGGCTGAAGTCTCACACACCACACCCTAGTTAGACTGCAGGTTGTGGGAGGGGGATTACATACAAGGGCCCCTATTAATTATTCAAATGTTTTAAAGTTCGAATGTCATATGGTCTTCACCATATGATTGAACTTTAAAAAGTTCGAAGGTGAATAGCAACAGCTCCGTACAGCACAGAATGGGAACATTTCCCTTTTCTGCAATGAAGTGCAATCTTAGAGTTGGTATATTTAAGTAGGGGGGTGTGGGGGGTGCAGGGGGGTTTCCCCCCTGCTCAAAGCATGGAGGTAAGTTTTTTTTTTTATTTTTTTATTATATTTTCAGTGTTTCAAACTTTGCTCATATGTTGTCAAACATATGAGGTTTGAAGTTTTGAAACTTCAAATATATAATATAGACCCACATACAATTAGTTATTGCTGAGTGAAAAGAAATGCCATGTGATATAATGCTTTGGCCAGAATGTTATGAGAAACTAAACCAAATGTAAAAATCTGCCAAATCTGTAGCAGGTACCACAAAAGCAACTCCAATGATTCAAGGATACTTCATGATATTTTGGACAGACTATGAAGCAGGTTTCATCTGGTTTATTTCATTTTAAGGAACATTCAGTATCCTCTCTATGTTGACAGCTACTAGAACTATCATGAGGTCATCAAGCAGAAAGATAACCTTTTCACAAAATGGCATCTTCATTATGGAATCCAATTTTTCTCATCTTGTATCATTGACATACTCATCACAGATAATGTCTCGCAGCTTGTTGCCAATAATTTCAAGTATTGTTAACAACACTTGGAATTTTACCACATCACATGTTTTCTTAACTCTAGTCTAATGGCCAAGTTGAGACTGTAATCTAAATTGGGAAGAATATCTTGAAAACATGTGTTGCCACGTATCTGTTACCTTGTTCTGACCACATTCAAAAGTACTGCACTATGAACAAAGAACTTACATCATCACAGCTATTGATGGGGAGAAGAATAACAACAAACTTGCTGGTATCTCATGTTCTATTTCAGCTAACAAGAATGCCATATGTCCAATAAAATGCTAAATGTCCAGCTAAATGCCAAATGTCCAATTTGAGTGGTGTGGCTCATTAGAATCAGATATTTTACTTCAGCATATCAACTAAGATATTTTTATTCTGAGATCCAATGGGACCATTAAAATCCAAGTTTCAGTTGTGAAACACTTTGAGAAAATGTTGTCCCCCTCTACCACCTTATTAATACCTGCTAACACTGTCCCTAAACCTAACCCTGCACCTTACCTTAGAAAAACCCTTTCCATAACTTTACCATTACACTAGACAGTCTTGGGCACACACAACATATACAACAAAACATTAAACCTGTGCCCGTATTGAACCCTTCCTCTAATCTAACCCACAAACACTCACAAACCCTCTCACCCCCAGTACTGAAACTTTCAGGATATCTGAAAGCTTCAGTATTAACATCTGAAACTCACTTTTACCTTGCCTGCATGCACTCACTCTTCAGTCTTCTAATCTCTTACAAGTGACAGATGTAACACTCGACTACATTTGCTTTGTCAATTAACATCTTTGAATTTCATTTTTGAGGAGTACTCTGGTTTATCAAATTATAAAATGCCCCATGTGATAATGTTTATTTCAAGAGAATGTTGCTGTCAAAATATGAATTAGGATTAACAAATATTTTCCATATGGCAAATATCTTAAATCACTGAACAAATTATAATACAAGTAAGCTTGCTTTATTGTACTGTTGCTTTAAAAAAATTCAGCATTTACCTCATCTGAAACTTTTAAAAGAAGCACTTCTGCTCGAGGACTATTGTCACTATGGCAACTGTATGACTGGTACAAAAGAAACTCTTCACAAAGTAAGATCATATTTTCCAGCAAAATAATTATTCTTTTTAAAAGAAACAAAATATGGATTTACAAAAAATATAGCCATGCATGTTCCATTAAATGTTTAGTTTGAAGAGCCCTTACACTGAATCATTTTGCAAAGATTTTGTTTTAGAAATCTATAAGTATGTCTGATGAGTCAGTCCAGAATGATAAGATAAATCACTAGAGGTGACAATATCTGCTTTAGCTAACTATTCAAAGTCTTATTTAACCAACAAATAATGTAATCTTTTATGGCTGATTTTTTAGAGATCACCACTAAAATCAGAACCTAAATACTAAAGATTTCTACTGAATATAGAAATGCTTAGATGGTACACTGTCATTCCAAGTCACTATATTTCACACACACGCGCGAGCACACACACACACACACACACACACACACACACACACACACACACACACACACACACACACACACACACACACACTCAGATACACTCCACTCCAGTAACAATGTCGGAAATCATCCAAACAAGTCTGACTTCTGAATGTGTTAAAACTCTACAAAATATTACATAAATGAACATTGCATGCAGTTTCACTATCTATGATACAATATGCCATCAAATAAAAGGCTTCTTGATGGGTTGGAAGACTTTTTGCATGTTGCCTCAGGAAAGCAATCATCACCAGTTCACAAAGAATGGTGATCAAAAGGAAATACGGTTATGTTTCCCTACTCACATTACTACAGCTAAAAAAAACAAGAGCACAGCTTATTGTAATGCTTTTAGTCTAAATTGTACAGTATAGTCTTTAAAGTATTCTGCTGTCTGAAAACAGTTTACAGCTGTTGAGAATTTTAATCTTGGCCTCATTTCTCTTTTATTCATGTTTCCTCTGCACCCAGCTGTGATGTTCCATGTTTTTTTTTTTTTTTTTTTTTTATCTAAGGTCTCAGCAGCAGAAGTATGATCTTTCTGAACACTACAGCCCCAGCTATGATTAATTAAGATGTGACAGAACATTTACAAAGGTCTAACAAAACAAGTGTGCAATTCAAAGATAAGAAAAGCCTGGCACTATACTGCCCCTTAATCTGTGATAGGTTACATGTGGGGAAACTCTATCCAGTTAGCATGGGCTCCACTGTCTGCATTAACAGATGATGAGATGTGTGTTTTTGTCAGCAAAAGAATGATGTCTCCTGAATTATTGAGGAGAGATACGGAACAGTGAAATGAAAGACTGAAGTCATGATTCGAAAAGAGGAATGAATGACAACAATGCATTATTTTCTGTTTCTTTTACATTAAAATTTTAATAATTATTATCATTATTATTATTATTGTCGTGACCTTACTTTTATCACTGAGCTTCTGCCAGTCACTTCTGAAATGGGTCAGTAAATGAGGTAACAATTTATCTACACTGGGGTATAGATTGTAACTTATCTTTGCTCAAGGCAGTAGCTCATGTTGTTTATTGCTAGGTCTAAAGTGAAATGTGATGCTTTCTTAATATCCGGCAGCTTTTTCCATTTCTACATTACCCATATTTTAACTTTTGTCTTCTCCCACCTAGAATAAGGCAAATAATACATGATATATATATATAT